>NC_086116.1:61802786-62102786 GCF_963921235.1 Mobula hypostoma | reverse complement strand
AACAGATCTGGACCTGCTTGCCGGCATTTGGAGGTGGAAGGTGACATTGCTGTTAATGGAAATGAAGAATAAATCATAAACAAATGGGGAGCCGCGGTAGTACAGTGGCCAGCACAACTCTATTGCAGCTCAGGGCATCGGAGTTCAGAGCTCAATTCCGGAGTCCCCTCTAAGAAAGCTTATACCATCTTCCCACGAGCACAAGGGCTTCCTCCGGGCACGCTGGTTTCCTCCCACGGTCCAAAGGCAGACTGGTTGGTAGGTCAATTGGTCATTGTAAATTGACGTGTGAATAGGCTAGGGTTAAACAGATGCATTACTGGGCAGGCCAGCTCATTGGGCTGGAAGGGCCTATTTCTCGAAATAAAGTAACTAACTAACTAACTAAATACTGTTGGTTTAGTGTAAGTGCACACTTGATAATTGACATATACAGAGTGATCTGAAGGGCCTTGTTTCTGCTTTGTCTAACTCCAAGTCACTAGTATGTCATCTGCTGAAGGCTAGATCTGTGGCATTCAAGTCTTACAACCCAGGCCTGTACCAGAAAACCAGGTGTGATTTTAGAATTTTTTAAGATTATGAAGGGTATATAGGGTGTCAGGGAGGGGTAGCACCTCTAGTGGGGTAACATGTCGCGTCCTTTTCAGGGCGGTTAGTCCACCTTTGGTCCCCAACTGGCACTCAGCTCTCACCTGTGGCTCCCCGTAGCTGTTTGCATGCGACAGCGGCCACACACCGGGCAACGGCTTCGACAAGCCGGCTAAACCAGGTGATGGTAGCCGACGGGTCTCAAACCCTCGGTGAGATAGGGAGTTGTCTATCCCAGCATGTGAAGACAGACTTCGGTGGATTGAGCGGACGAAACCAGCGGAAGGTCCAACGGTCAAGAAGGCGGTCTCTGCAAGCTTCGTGGAACGTGTAGAGCAGGACAAGACACAGAAGACGTCCTGGTCATCCACTGCGCCTAGTCCCATCTCCAGCCGTCTAGACTTTGTCTTGCCACTGGATCCAGATGGGAATTGGGAAGAGAGAGTGAGGCTGACACTGCGCAACTCTCCCTCACTTAAATCCAAATCATGGGCTAGTCTCGACACCATCATTATGGTGTCGAGGTCCTCTTCGACGTCAAAGATGGACGAACAACAACAGATTATGAAGACGCGAAGTCCCCTTTTATTGTCATTTAGTAATGCATGTATTAAGAAATTATACATTATTTCCTCCAGTGTGATATCACAAAAATACAGGACAAACCAAGACTGAAAAAACTGACAAAACTACATAATTATAACATATAGTTACAAACAGTGTAACAATACCATAACTTGATGAAGAAAGTCCGTGAGTACAGTAAAGTTCAAAGTATCTCAAATGTCCCACATCTCACGCAGGCGGGAGAAGGAAGAAAAACTCTCCCTGCCATACCGACCACAATCCGACTCTGAGTCATCGGAAAACTTTGAGCTCTGATCAGCTCTCCGACACCGAGTACTGAGCGGCATCTCTGCCGAACGATTTGACCTCCTTCTCGGTCGCCAAAAGCAGGCAAGGCCGGGGATTTTGAGGCCTACCCTCTGAAAGATTCCCTAACACACAGTAACGACAGCAGCGGACATGCGTTTCAGAAATTTATCCAGATGTTCCTCTGTGCTTTCACGTCCATTTTCCATCAAATCAGAATTGTCCACAGCCCCTATTTAACAGATATGACATAATTTTTCACCGGAGAGCCGCGCTCGCGCGGCACGCTACCATCTTCTCCTCCCGCCTGTTTCAAGGGTGAAGGACAATTTCGAATGAGGTTGGAGGTGACATCCGAAGGAACGGCAACTCTGGCTTTAGACCACCTGGACAACTCAAACACCTATGTCAGAATCCTGTTCATCGACTATAATGGCATTTAGTACCATCATTCCCACAATCCTAATTGAGAAGTTGCAGATCCTGGGCCTCTGTACCTCCCTCTGCAATTGGATCCTCAACTTCCTAACTGGAAGACCACAATCTGTGTGGATTGCTGATAACATCTCCTCCTCGCTGACGATCAACACTGGTGCACCTCAGGGGTGTGAGCTTAGCCCACTTCTCTACTCTCTGTATACACATAGCCTGCGTGGCTAGGCATAGCTCAAATGCCCATCTATAAACTTGCTGATGATACAACCATTGCTGGTAGAATATCAGGTGGTGACAAGAGGGCGTTGAGGAGTGAGATATGACAACTAGTGGAATGGTGCCACAGCAACAACCTGGCACTCAATGTCAATAAGATGAAAGAGCTGAGTGTGGACTTCTGGAAAGGTAAGACAAAGGAACACATACCGATCCTCAGAGAGAGATTAGAAGTGGAGAGAGTGAGCAGTTTCAATTCCTGGGTGTCAAGATCTCTGAGGATCCAACCTGGTCCCAACATATCAATGTAGTCATAAAGAAGACAAGACAGCAGCTATACTTCATTAGGAATTTGAAAAGATTTGGCACGTCAACAAATACACTCAAGAGCTTCTATAGTTGTACTGTGGAGAGCATTCTGACAGGCTGCATCACTGTCTGGCATGGAGAGGCTACTGCACAGGACTGAAAGAAGCTGCAGAAGGTTGTAAATCTAGTCAGCTCCATCTTGGGTACTAGCCTACAAAGTACCCAGGACATCTTCAGGGAGTGGTTTTTCAGAAAGGCAGCATCCATTATTATGAACCTCCAGTACCCAGGATATCTTCAAGGAGCAGTGTCTCAGAAAGGCAGCGTCCATTATTAAGGACCCTCAGCACCCGGGGCATGCCCTTTTCTCACTGTTACCATCAGGTAGGAGGTACAGAAGCCAGATGGCACACACTCAGTGATTCAGGAACAGCTTCTTCCCCTCTGCCATCCGATTCCTAAATGGACATTGAATCTTTGGACACTACCTCACTTTTGTTTTTGATATACAGTATTTCCGTTTTTGCACATTTTTTAATCTATTGAATATACTGTACGTACTTGATTTAGTTGTTTATTTATTTATTTTTCTCTTTTCTAGACTATGTATTGCATTGAACTACTGCTTCTGCTAAGTTACAAATTTCACGTCACATGCCGGTGATAATAAACTTGATTCTGATTCTGATTCTAACAGTAAAAAATATGATTTCATCACTAAAATGAACGAGCAGCAGAAAAGAGCCCTGAACTACCGAGACAGAAATCTGAGCAGGCAGAAGGGGAATCCAAGCAATGTTTAATAAGGCAGAAACCAGAGGTCAACTCTGGGAATATCATTTCCTTCAAGAGCAAATTGAAATCTTTTGGAACAGATCTGGACTTGCTCACCAAGACTTGGGGGTGAAAGGTGAGATTACTGCTAATGCAGATGAAGAGTAGACCTTAAACAAACACAGAAGAGTAGGTCAGAGTAGCAAGAACAGGGGCAAGACAGAAGGAATTAAATAGTTGTACCTACAAGAAAAAAAAGCATTGAGTTTCCACTCAGCGGTACATCTGCTTGTTAATATAAATATCTAATCAACCAATCACGTGGCAGCAACTCAGTACATAAAAATGTAGACATGGACAAAAGGTTCAATTGTTGATCAGACCAAACATCAGAATGGGGAAGAATTGTGATCTAAGTGACTTTGACCGTGGAATGATTGTGGGTATCAGACAGGGTGATTGAGTATCTCAGAAATTACTGATCTCCTAACATTTTAATGCACAACATTCTTAGAGTCTACCAAAAAAAATCCAGCGAGTGGCAATTCTGTGGGCAAAAAATTCCTTGTTAAAGAGAGAGATCAGAGAAGAATGGCCAGATTGTTTCAAGCCAACAGGAAGGCGACAGTAACTCCAGTAACCATGTGTTACAACAGTGGTGTACAGGACATGTTGAACCTTGAAGGGGATGGGCTACAGCAGAAGACCGTGAACATACACTCAGTGGCCACTTTATTAGGTATCTCCTGTCTGTAACAAAGTGACCAGTGAGTGTTTTTAGACCATAAGACCATAAGACAAAGGAACAGAAGTCGGCCATTCGGCCCATCGAGTCTGCTCTGCCATTTTATCATGAGCTGATCCCTTCTCCCATTTAGTTCCACTCCTCCGCCTTCTCATCATAACCTTTGATGCCCTGGCTACTCAGATACCTATCAATCTCTGCCTTAAATATACCCAATGACTTGGCCTCCACTGCTGCCCGTGGCAACAAATTCCACAGATTCACCACCCTCTGACTAAAAAATCCTTAAGTCATGCCCTCTTGTACTAGACTCCCCCATCATGGGAAACAACTTTGCCACATCCACTCTGTCCATGCCTTTCAACATTCGAAATGTTTCTATGAGGTCTCCCCTCATTCTTCTAAACTCCAAGGAATACAGTCCAAGAGCAGACAAACGTTCCTCATATGTTAATCCTCTCATTCTCGGAATCATTCTAGTGAATGTTCTCTGTACCCTCTCCAATGTCAGCACATCCTTTCTTAGATAAGGAGACCAAAACTGCCCACAGTACTCCAAGTGAGGTCTCACCAGCACCTTATAGAGCCTCAACATCACATCCCTGCTCCTATACTCTGTTCCTCTAGAAATGAATGCCAACATTGCATTCGCCTTCTTCACTACCGACTCAACCTGAAGGTTAACCTTAAGGGTATCCTGTACGAGGACTCCCAGGTCCCGTTGCATCTCTGAACTTTGAATTCTTTCTCCATTTAAATAATAGTCTGCTCGTTTATTACTTCTGCCAAAGTGCATAACCATACACATTCCAACACTTTTAGTGTTTTATCTGTGCATAAGTTGTTCATTTTAGAATGTTCAAGATTCAAAGGTCAAAGTTTATTATCGAAGTTCATATGCCAGATACAATCCTAAGATTCATTGTCTTGCTGGCAATCACAATTTACTAGTGAGTGCTATCTTCAGGGACTCATCATAAAAACAAATCATTAAAACAAAGTAATTATTCCTTTGTTTTTTTTTCAATCTGTTAAACTGCAATCATCACTTGAAAGGAATTGCTGATGAAATTACTGGAGAACTGGCTTGGAGGAGTTATGGATTCTGGCTACATGAAGGCAGTGCATTAGCTGAATCAGCTGAGATTAATTGATCATTAAATCATCCTTGTGTGCTTCTTGGCATCGAATCAGCATTGACTCAATGTTGTTTCAGAAAAAAAAGAGCCGACATTAGAATAAAGTTAAAGGCCTTCATTGCAGCTCAGGGGCAAAGATTGGTCCCTGAAGTCGAAGTTTGAATTTTTAGGCTGTAACATGCCAGCCGCTGTTTATTTGGCTCCTGACTACAATTTAACCTAATAGCTATGGCATTGGTGCTCCCAAGTCACTTGTGCCAGCTCATGAGTTTCTCATATACTGTATACCTACTTACTGCCCGTTACGCCATTGGCGTTTAGGGCAGCAATGAAGGTTCTCCATCCCTGGCAGTGTCCAGGGCTTGCTTCATCATGTCAGCAGCTTCCTCTCGGTTTTTACTACTGTCAGTCACGCAAGTCCTGAGCGGAGACTCAGGAATACCATCGCACTCAGATACAGAATGATTCTTCATTGCTGTTTCCATAATAATTTTGTTTTACCAGTCCAGGTTGTTAGCCCTGAGTTGAACCCTCCCAAACATGAATGACTGGTAGACCACTTCTAATCAAGCCTCTACCCTTTGACCTGTTTGGGATCAGTGATCCTACCAAGACCCAAAGCATAAAGCCCTGACACCAGCCAACATAGCTCTCTGGGTTATTGAGCATGTAAGCCTCCAAACCGTGACAAGGTTGTGGACCCCTTGGAGGACACATACTTCTAATCTTCTTTTTGGTCGGAAGTCAATCGGAAAAAAATTCAAAGCCACATTCTCAAAACAAAATTAATAGAAGTGTACATTTTGTGTGTTTGATATTTATTTCTTTTACGATATCACTGAGTCATGGCAGAAAGAAGGCTATAGCTGGGAGCTGAACATCAAAGGATATACTTTGTATTGAACAACAGGTGAGACGGCATAGGTGGTGGTGTGGCTCTATTGGTAAGAGATGGAATTACATCTTTAGAAAGAGGTGACATAGGGTCAAAGAATGTTGAATCTTTGTAGGTGGAGTTAAGAAACTGCAAGGGTAAAAAAAAAGTCATTGTGAAAATCATATATAGACTTCCAAATAGTGGCTAAGATATGGGGTTGAGATTGCACAGGGAACTGGAAAAGGCATGTAATTAAGGTAATGGCATAATTGTAATGACGCCTTCAATATGTCAGGGGATTGGAAAAATCAGGCTGGTGTCGGATCACAAGAGAGGGAACTTGTTGAATGCCTACAAGATAGCTTTTTAGAACAGCTTGTGCTTGAGCCTACTCGGGAAAGGCTATCTTAGATTGGGTGTTGAGTAATAACCCAGGTTTTATTAGAGAGCTTAATGTAAAGGAACACTTTGGAGACAGTGATCATAATATGATTGAATTCATACTGCAATTGAGAGGGAGAAGCATGATCCACATGCATCAGTATCGCAATGGAATGAAAGGAATTACAGAGGCATGAGAGAGGAGCTTGCCCAGATGGATTGGAGGAGGATACTGATGGGGATAATAGCAGTTCAGAGATGGCTGAAATTTCTGGGTATAGCTTACACTGCGCAGGATAGATTGGTTCCACAGAAGAAGTTCTCAAAAGTCAGGGCTAGGTAACCGTGGCTGACAAGGGAAGTTAAGGACTCCATAAAAGCCAAGGAAAGGGTATATAAGGTAACAAAAGTGAGTGGGTAGTTGGATGTTTGGGAAGCTTTTAAAATCCAACTGAAGGCAATTAAAAAAGCTATATGAAGGGAAAAGATGAAACATGAGGGCAAACTAGCCAATAATATAAAGCAGGATATTACAAGTCAGGGCACACTCGGAGTGTTGTCAACTGTGTAGGGCACTGTATCTCAGAAAGGATGTGTTGTCATTGGAGAGAGTCCAGAGGAGGTTCACAAGGAGATTCTGAGAATGAAGGGGTTAACATATGAGGAGCATTTGCCAGGTCTGGGCCTGTACCTACTGGAATTTAAACGAACGCTGGGGAGGGGGATCTCATTGAAACCTATTGATTGTTGAAAGGCCTAGGTACAGTGGATGTGGAGGGATATTTCCTATGGAGGGGGTATCCAGAACTAGAGGGCACAGCCTCAAGTTGAGGGTTGACCTTTTAGAACAGAGGTAAGAAGGAATTTTTTTAGCCAGAGAGTATAGCTCTGCCACAGACTGTGGTGGAGGCCAAGATCGTGGGTATATTTAAAGTGGAAGTGATAGTTTCCTGATCGATCAGGACATCGAAGGATATGACGAGAAGGCAGGTGTTTGGGGTTGAGTGGGATCACGGAGCAGACTCGATGGGCTGAATGGCCTAATTCTGCTCCTATGTCTTACAGTTTTATGGTCTATTTTATGTGTAAAAAAGAATACCTGACTGCAAGTCCCTGCAAAGGATTGTGAGGACAGCTGAGAGAATCGTTGGTGTCTCTCTTCCACCCATTAGAGATATTTATCTGGAGTACTGCACATGCAGAGCCTGTAACATTGTTCCTCTCACCCATCCAAAAATCGGAGAAAAACTAGAACTCTTAGGATGTGAAATGGCTTCTTTCCACAGGCCATAAGACCACTGAACTCCTTGCCCCATTCAGGTCTTATCATGTATGAAGCACTAGTAGTGTTATAATGTTTCCTTTTTAACCCGTACATGCACCTTATTACTTGTTAATTTATTTATGATAATATCACTGAATGTGTTATGTGTGTGAGTCTTATGTGCTGTGTTGTGCACCTTGTCCACAGAAACATTGTCTTGTCTGGTGGTGTACAGCTTTACAGTTGAAAGGCAATATACTTGGACTTGAACATGAACATTTTAATATGTTGCCTTTCAAGAGCCATAGAGCACTACAGCGCATAAACAGGCCTTTCAAACCATCTAGCCATAGGGAACTTAGACCTCCATACCCCTCCCATCGATGTACTTATCCAAACTTTTCTTAGCCACAGCCACCACCTCTGCTGGCAGCTCACTTCACATTCTCACGACCCTCTGAGTGAAGAAGTTTCCCCTCATATTCCCTTTTTCACCTTTCACCCTCAACCCATGACCTCTAGTTCTAGTCTCACCAAAACTCAGTAGAAAAAAGACAGCTTGTGTTTTTCCCTTCTCTACCACTCATTATTATGTACCTCTATCAAATCTCCAGGGGATAAGGTCCTCATCTATTCAGACTTTCCCGATAGCTCAGGTCCTCAAGTCCTGGCAATATCCTTGTAAATGTTCTCTGTACTCTTTCAATCTTATTGATGACTTTCCTGTAGGCAGGAGACCAGAACTGCACAATATACTCCAAATTCAGCCTCACTGATGTCTGACACAACTTCAATATAACATCACACTTTGTGTATTCTGTCCTCTGATTTATGAAGGCCAAGGTACCAAAAGCTTTCTTTATAACCCTACCTACCTGTCACAACACTTTCAAGGAATTATGGATCTGTATTCCCAGATCCTTCCGTTCTACCACACTCCTCAGTGCCCCACCGTTCACTGTTTAAGACCTACCCTGGCTGATCCACCCAAAGTGCAACACGACACACTTCCAACTGCCACTTGTCAGCACATTTTTCCAGCTGGTCCAGATCCTGATGCAAGCTCTGATAGCCTTCCTTACTGTCCATTATGCCCCTAATCTTGGTGTCATTCACAAATTTGCTGATCCAGGTTATTATATTATCATCCAGAATGCTGATATACATAACAAAGTAGTATGGACCCAGTACCAATCCCTGCAGTGCACCGCTTCGGTATACATGTGACAATCTTACTCTCTCTCCGACGAAACTGTGTGGTGTTTGTGCAAGGCCTCGTATTATGAATGTTCTAGAGCACACAGAACCCACAATTAAAATAAATGAATTTCAAGTTCATGTTTATTGTTGTCATAGGTATACATACACAGGGTGTAAAAGACATGAAATTAGCCTTTGATAGAACAGCTCAGTTCATTACAGGATGAGGACATTGGGTTCTATTCAGGTTACACTCTGTGAAATGAATCATTAAGGTTGCATACCATTAAGTATTTAGTAAAGGTTGAATTTGTGCTGACTGAAGCCATCATAGCAAAGACAAAATTGCAGATGCTGGATATCTGAAATAAAGGACAGAACATTTTGGAAATCCTTAGCAGATCAGGCAGCGCCAATAGTGGGAGAGAAGGCATTCACGTTGAAGACCCTTTACTGAAAATTGTTGGATAATGAAGATCCTGGAGAGTAGTTCAAAGATAGCTTACTAGAACAGAACAGGTGCCAGAGCAGACTATTGACTGCCAGTTGTATTTCTATTGACTTCAATATGTTGCAGATCACAAGGGCTGGTGTTGGCGCAGAGGATGGGATATTCTCGCATTGCTTAGCACTGGTGACTGCAGATAAATTTCTGCATCTATGTATTATACCAGAAATACTTATATCATTACACATAACACAGATCATAAGACCTTAAAATATCGTAGCAGAAATAGGCCGTTGTGCCCATCAACTCTGCTCAACCATTTCATCATGTCTGGTCTATTTTTCCTCTCAGCCCCAATCTCCTGCCTTCTCCCCTTTTCCCTTCATGCCCTGGCCAATCAAGAATTTATCAACCTCTGCCTTAAATATACATAAAGACTTGACCTCCACAGCTACCTGTGGCAATGAATTCATCAGATTCACCACTCTCTCACTAAAAAATTCCTTCTCCTCTCCATTCTAAAAGGATGCCTTTCTATTCTGAGGCTGTGTCCTCTGGTCTTAGACTCTCTCACCATAGGAAATACCCTCTCCATATCCACTCTATCAAGGCCTTTCACTATTTGATGAGGTCACCCCTTATTCCTATGAATTCTAGTGAATACAGGCCCAGAGCTATCAAATGCTCTCCATGTGACAAACTGTTCAATCCTGGAATCATTTTCTTGAACCTCCTTTGAACCCTCTCCAAATTCAACACATCCTTTCTTAGATAAGTAACCCCAAACTGCTCACATCACTCCAAGTGAGGCCTTGCCAGTGCTTTCTAAAGCCTCAAAATTATATCCTTGCTTTTGTATTCTAGTTCTCTTGAAATGAATGCTAACATTACATTTGCCTTCCTCATCACAGACTCAATCTGCAAGTTAGGCTTCAGGGAAACCTGCGTAAGGACTCCCAAATTCCTTTGTGCCTTAGTTTTTCATGTTTTCTTTCCATTAAGAAAATAGTCCACCCTTCCATTTCTTCTATCAAAGTGCATGAACATACACTACGTGACACTTTATTCCATCTACCACTTTGCCCATTCTTCTAATCTGTCTAAGTCCTTCTGTAGCATCTCTACTTCCTCAAAACTATCTCTCCTATCAATCTTTATTTTGTCGGTAAACTTTGCAACAAGCTATCAATTGCATCATCCAAATCATTAACATATAATTTAAAACAAATAGGTCCCAACACACTAGTGGAACACCACTAGTCACTGGCAGCCAACCAGAAAAGGCTCTCTTTATTCCCACTCTTTGTCTCCTGCCAATCAGCCACTGCTTTATCCGTACTAGAGTATTTCCTGCAATACCATGGTCTCGTAATTTGTTAAGCAGCCTCATGTGTGGCACCTTGTCAATGGCATTCTGAAAATCCAAGTACACAATATCAACCGATTCTTCTTTGTCCATCCTGCCTGTTACTTCTTCAAAGAATTACAAGCAAGATTTTCCCTTGAGGAAATCATGCTGACTACGGCATATTTTATCACGTGCTTCCAAGTACCCTGAAACTTCATCCTTAATAATCGACTCCAACATCACTGAGGTCAGACTAGCTGGCCTATAATTTCCTTTCTTCTGCTTTTCTCCCTTCTTGAAGAATGGAGTGACGTTTGTAATTTTTTAGTCTTCTGGAATCATGTCAGAATCTAGTGATTCTTCAAAGATCATTACTAATGCCTCCACATTCTCTTCATCCACCTTTTTCAGAACCCTGGGGTGTGCACCATCTGGTCCAGATGACCTAACAAACTTCAGACCTTTCAGTTTCCCAAGAATCCACTCCCTCTTCATGGCAACATACAGTATGCTATATGAGAGACTAGACTAGCTTTATTTGATACAAATATATAGAAACAACAGCATAATACATAATTTGTGTCAAATCAAATTGGTGAGCAGCCTGCAAATGTCACCAAGCTTCTGATGCCAACATAGCATGTGTTCCTATAGCTTTTGCTGTAAGAGCATTATGTTAACCACTGTGTGATTAAACTATGTATATTTAAAAACTTCCCCCTCCCCACTGTCTCTTCTCTCTCCTTCTCTCACCCTCATATTAGAATATAACAGTACTAACACAAATCTTAGTAGTTTGATTAAACAGAGGTTCGGTCACTAGCACTCTCACCTCTCAATCAATATCCATGAAAAACCTAGGCTGACGCTCCCAGCACATTACCAAGGGAATGTACAGTGATATCAATATTATCCATTGGAAGAAATTTTGAAGTCAAGCCTTTATCTTCTCTCTTTGGTAGACATAAAGGATCTCTGAAGATAAGCAAGAGAGATATATACCAAGTTTCTTGGCCAATATAGATACCTCAATCAATATCAATAAAAAGAGATCATCTGCTCCTCTTTCAGTTCATCATTGATCGTATCAGTGCTGCTTTCTGCTGGTGCTCAGACTTTGAAAGTTTCATTACCTTTGCTGCCAGTGTCCAACTTGCTCTTATTTTCACTTGGTCTACCCCTGTCCTTCCTTTTTTCAACTTTGTTATGAACATTTTGGAAAACAGTTAATCCACCAGTTTCCATTAGAAGCTCTTGGACTCCCACAGGTACTTTAACAACACTTCTTTGATCTGGCACCCTGAACAGATTCCATTCCATTTCCCCTTTCTCTCTGCTTCCATTGTCTATGCCCTGACAACTTGTCTTTTCTTGTCCTTACCCTTGTATTTGTTCACTGTAGTTTTTCCATTTCTTTCATTGCCATTCACATCCTCACCAAAGATAAGTTTGAAGCAACACACACAATCTTCCAGAGGAACTCAGCGGGCCAGGTAGCATCAATGGAAAAGAGTAAACAGTGGATGTTTCAGGTTCAGTTTGTAGCCCCCACCCCAGCCTCATTTAAAAGACCATTCTCCATATCTCTGACACATCCAATTTATTGTTGTCACTATATCATTTCCTTTCATTCTCCTTACAGGAAATTCAATTCTTTTGTCACTCTCTGATTCACTCTCCCACCTCCCCTTCTCATGATACCTTCCTCATGATTACAGGAGATACAGCACTAGCCTTTAGGATCATTGTCCACAAAGCTCTAAACTCAAAAGGTGTTTTTAAGGTAACTACGGGTACCCTCATTACAGGCACCTACTATATGCGTTTACTCTTTAAGGGCTATCTTACTTCTCTGTCTAGCAGTGAGGTTTAGTTGCCAATACCCACAATTTGATTGGTGGGTCTTCCCTCCCTACCAAGGAGGGGGTACTTCTAGCAAATAAATTTAGTTTAGACATAGTTTATTTTATTTTAAATGATGCACATTTAATTGTAGACAAATAAATCTTAACCCACATATAAAACTCACATAGGATTTCAGATTTATTAAAGATTACCAAATTACAGAAAGTTTATAAACTACAAAGGATTTCCAAACACATGTACAATTCTTATGAACTAAAAGAACATACCAATGAGTTGCAGATGAATGAGTCATCTGCTGCATAACTGAAGGATGATGAATGAATTCTCGTTCTTCTTTCTGTCACCCCATCTTTCTGTCCTTCCTAACATTTCTAACATACTGTTTTGTTACTAGTTGACATTATCTGCATGTGATTTTTTTTTTCAGGTACCTTTCCTGGGACAAAGTAATTCACACAGATGGTCTCAAAGCTTTTGGGGACAGAGATCCCAGACACCCAAAATTAATGCTGTGAGGGCTGACTCTCTGAGTACACAAATATTTCACCTATTGACTTATCAACTAGACTTGTGACCATGTTTGATGTGCTAAATGACAGTACCAATCATGTTTGCAAACTTTCTTGAACCCAATCACAATGGTGCAAGTAACTTAGCCAGTATTGTCTGGTTTTATGCAGGCCAATTAACATAACCCCATTGTTTTATGGGCCAATAAGAAAACAAGAAGCTGAACAAAGAATAGTTGCTAGTAGTTTAACTTTGGCAATAGCAATTCTGACCCCTTGAAAGGGTTATGCCACTGTTCTGGGAAGATGAGGTAATCAATAAGCCTCTCGGACCCTGGAAAGTGAATACTGTATCCATCACATATCCAGCATTCCCATTGTCCTCAGAGGCTCAGTAAATATTCTTCCAGGTGCAGGAACTAATGTGGGCAACTTGTTTTCCATTATATTTGGGGAACAAACTGGATATTGAGAGACTGCTTTGCAGAGGGCTTACAATCAGCCTGCAAGGGTGACCTTTAATTTCTAGTTTCCCATCACTTTAATTCTCCGTCTCATTCTCACTCTGACCTCTCTGCAATTGCTTCAACAAAACACAAAACAAGCTTGAGAAATAACGTGTCTTCTTCTTCCCTGGGATATTACAGCCATCAGGACTCAAACTTGAATTCAGCAGTTTCATATAATTAACCAGTTCTGAGCTGCACCTCAGATTTCCAGCATCCAGTTTTATTTTTCTCTCATTTTTAGTATTTCAGTTTTCAGCCATCTCCTCCAGAGGCAGCTCTTGCTCTTTTATCCCACACCATCCTCTTTCAAACGTTACCACAACATGTGTCAATCAATATTTCCTGGCTTCCACACAGTCACAGACTTGATATTCATTTTTGTTCTCTCTACCCTTTCCCATTTTCCCTTCAAGCTAAATCTTGTTTTTTTTTTTTGGCATAGCTGACGGTACTCAGAGGGTCAGGCAGCATCTACAGAGAGAGAAAAAGACAGAATTTAGGTTTTACGTCACTCACCTTTCATTTGGATGTGATCTGAAACGTAAATTTTGTTCATCTGGCTATGTTTGCAACTTGTGGATTCACTTTCAAGGACACTACAACTCGTGTTCTTAGAATTATCTGTCTATACATCTACCTACCTTTTTATCTGTCTATCTGTCTCTCTATTTATTTATTTTTGTATTTTGCCTTCTTTTGCACATTGGTTGTTTGTCAGTCTTTGTGTGTAGTTTTTCACTGATTCTATCGTATTTCTCTGTTCTATAGTTAATGCCTGCAAGTAAATGATCCCGAGGTAGTATATGGTGATGTACATACTTTGGTAATAAAATTTACCTTGAACTTTGAGCTACAGATACTACCAGACATGTCGACAGTTGCCAACATTTTCAGTTATTATTTCATGGAGTCACAGTATGGAAAAAAAGCCCTTTTATTAAACGCAAACAACAGGAATTCTGCAGATGCTGGAAATTCAAGCAACATACATCAAAGTTGCTGGTGAACGCAGCAGGCCAGGCAGCATCTATAGGAAGAAGCGCAGTCGACGTTTCAGGCCGAGACTCCTGACGAAGGGTCTCGGCCTGAAACGTCGACTGCGCTTCTTCCTATAGATGCTGCCTGGCCTGCTGCGTTCACCAGCAACTTTGATGTATGTTCCTTTTATTAAACGCTCACTTACACTAATCCAATATTAATCTCATTATTTTCATACTTCTCAAGTTCTCATCAACATCCCCCAGATTCCACCACTCACACTAGAGGCAATTGACAGCGGCCAGTGAACCTGCACACTCGCAAGGCTTTGGTTTATGGGAGGAAACCCATGCTACCACATAAAGGACATGGAAAATCCACCCAGGCAGTGTCTGGAGTCAGAATTTAACACAGATCTCTGGCACTGTGAAGCTCATTCATTATTTCTTTGCTGTTTATGGGACCTTGCTGTTCACTTCCACACATCGTAAAAGTGAATACTCTTCAAAGCTACTTAAGGACTTTGTGACATCTTTGAAATTAACTGAAAATTCTGATACATATTTCCTTGTGGTATACATAAGTACAATTAAACCATAGCAGAGTGATTCTCACAAAAATCTCAACAATTTAATCGTACTGAACCTACCTGTATCCATTCCCCGTTCTGGCTCCCTTATACCCCTTCTCTTCTCCTCACCCGCCCGTCACCTCCTTCTGGTGCCCCTGCTCCTCCCCTTTCTCTGATGACTCACTCTCCTCTCCTATCAGATTCCTTCTTCAGCCCTATATGTTATGTCTTAGTTTTGTTTTTACTTTAAACAAAGCAACTACGCGTGATGTGGTAGCATCATGATGTATAATATACGTATTTACAATATTACTCAATTACTGAAATATTACATATACACCACTTCTCCCTGCTTCGCTATAAACCCAACTCAATATAGAATGCATCTCAATTATATATATAGTATATTATATAATGTAACTACTATACAGACATCCACAGCATAGTAAATTTTAAATTGACCCACCCAGGCATAGAGATTTACTCACTGTGGAGGCTTCCTTTCTCTTGTGGGATTACACCTTTCCTGACAAGGGGATCACTCTGCTGGGCAGGAGAACCTTGAATCTGTGAGACTATCTCCGGTTCTGGGGCCTCCTCCGTGGTGGTTGTAGGGGTTGACTCTGAGACTGCAGGAAGTGGATCTGACAGCTCTGGACACCGTTCTCCTGGATGAACAGTGCATGGGCAAGCTTCACTGAACAATGTGGATCATTTCAGGATGTATATTGTATACATTTCTCTGAATTAAATGTACCTATTGAAACCTATTATGTGTCATTACAGTGTCTGGCATCACCATTTCCCTTCTCCATTGGAAAGCCACCTCATACTGCTTTGTCCATTGCAATTTCTTCCGAATCTTTAGGAATGAGTTCAATGGGTGGAGCACAGTAGCCAGGTTTGGCAGGAACCTGTTATAGTAATTGAAAGATCTTAAACTGTGACATATCCTTTAGCCTTGGGGCATCCGGCACTGGTTGAATTTTCTCAGCATACTAGTGTAAAATCTTGTGTGTCAATCGTAAGTGATACTTGGTTTAATAAAGTCACACTGGCGCATTGTGTTCTGAGCCTATATTCTTCTCATCGTTATACCACTGTCTTGATATCAAAGGTTTCAAAGATTTCAAAGGTACATTTAATGTCAGAGAAATGCATACAATATACATCCTGAAATGTTTTTTCTTCGCAAACATCCACAAAAACAGAGGAGTGCCCCAAAGAATGAATGACAGTTAAATGTCAGAACCATGAAGTACCCCCCAGCTCCCTGCCCTCCCCCATATAAGCGGCAGCAAGCAACGATCCCTCCTCCCTCCACCAGCAAAAAGGAAGCATCGACACCCACCACCAAGCACTCAAGCGTGCAGCAAAGTAACAGCAAAGACACAGACTCGCAGTACCCCAAAGACTACTCGTTCACCTGGTATTCGACATACCACGGGCTGTCTCTCTCCCTAATAAAGAAGAAAGCGATGTCTCCATTTTACAGTGAGAGGGGAGACATAACAAACAACTCACTGGTTTACAATGTTGAAAGTCCATTGCGTCGCTTTTCCGAGCTCTGTGCCCAATGATCTCAGGTCTCTGGGCACACAGCCGTGGGTCTTCCAACTCCCATGACACACCAATCTCTTGCAGGGACACCGACCTTCAATCCACCCATCTCCAGAGCTATGAAATCTCAGACCTCCAAAGGCGAGTGAAGCTCTTAGGCTGCGCTCTTGGCATGTCGAATAACGGCCAGTCGTGAAACCTCGAGAGCGGGTCCCGTTCCAGCAAAGAACCAAAGTCAGTCTGCAACTCCAGGTCAGGATCTTCAAAAGAACCCTGAAAGGGAAAAATAGAGATATTAAAGATAAAAATAGAGGTGTTTCCGAAGATGCAAGCAGAGGAGTCACCGTTAGGCGCCATTGACTCTCCTAAGCTCCTCCTCCTTCAATATCTGATATTTTGTAAGTGTTCTTTGTAATCCTCACCGGTACCAATGATGTCATCCAGGTAACACTGAGTACCTGGGCAGCCTTGCAGCACCTGGTCCATGGCTTTCTGCCAGAGTGCAGGTGCAGATGCCACTCCAAAAGTAAGCCTATTATATTGATAAAGCTCTTTGTGAGTGTTTATGGTAAGAAACACTTTGGATTATTTTTCCATCTCCATCTGTAGGTAGAGCCCAGCTGTCCACTTTGCTAAAGTGGTTTCCTCCAGAAAGGTTTGCAAAGGTATCTGCTATCCTGGGCAGAGAGTGTTGATATTCCTTTTGTACTGGGTTGTCTGTGACCTTAAAATCACCATAGATATGACAGACCCATTCTTATTGGTTTCTGGGACCTCTGGCATTGCCCATGGGCTCCACTCAACCTTGACAAGAATTCCTTCAGGCTCCATGCAATCTAGCTCACTGGCTACTTTGTCATGGATGTCTAAGGAACTGAACATGCTTTGTTGAACTTGGTTGTGGCAATTTCAATTAACACTATTTTACCTTTGGTATGTTTGAGTTTTCCAATGCAATATTTGAACACTGCTGTGGCATCATCCAGTACCTTTCCTAATTTGTTTTCAATTGACTTGACTTGATTGCAAGGCATGTGGCATGCAAATGATGGATGGATCTCCAATCAAGTTATAGTTGTCTCAGCCAGTTATGGCCCAACAAAGCTGGTCCTCCTGTTTTTACCACAAACAAGCCCAATGTGGCTTGTTGGTTGTTGTATTTCACTGTCCACGAGTGTCATTCCCACTGGGGTTAACTTTTCTCCAGAATAAGCTTTTATTTGAGTATCTGCAGGCTTCAGTATCTTTGAAATGCTGTTCAACCTCATTTTGTAGAATGACTGAAACAGCCCAGCCAGTGTCCAATTCCATTTTAATTAGTTTTCCATTCACTTCTGGTATGGGGGGGCTATTGCACAGGACAGAAAGAAGCTGAAAAAGGTTGTATATCTCTCCCCACTTTCCTCAAACCAAGGATGCAGCTATGGGCACTCACATGGGCCCCAGCTATGCCTGCCTCTTCGTTGGTTATATGGAACAGTCTGTGCTCCAAACCTCTACTGGTACTGCTCCCCAACTTTTCCTTCGCTACATTGACGACTACATTGGTGCTGCTTCCTGCACCCATGCTGAGCTCGTCAATTTCCTTGACTTTACTTCAAACTTCCACCCAGCCCTCAAATTCACTTGGTCTATCTCGGACACTTCTGTTCCCTTTCTCGATCTCTCGGTCTCCATCTCTGGACACAGACTGTCCACTGACATCTTCTACAAGCCCACTGACTCTCATAACTACCTCGACTATACCTCTTCCCACCACGCCACATGCAAAAATGCCATTCCCTATTCCCAGTTCCTCCGTCTCTGCCGCAAATGATCCCAGGATGAGGCTTTCTGTTCCGGGACATCTCAAATGTCCTCTTTCTTTAAGGATCGTGGTTTCCCTTCTGCTGTCATCAATGATGCCCTCAACCGCATCTCCTCCATTTCCTGAAATTCGGCCCTCACCCCATCCTCCCGCCACCACAACAGGGACAGAGTTCCCCTTGTCCTCACCTACCACCCCACCAGCCTCCGGATGCAGCACATTATCCTCCGCAACTTCCGCCACCTTCAACAGGATCCCACCAGTAAGCAGATCCTTCCCTCTCCACCCCTCTCCACTTTCCGCAGGGATCATTCCCTCCACGACTCCCTGGTCCACACGTCCCTCCCCATGGATCTCCCACCTGGCACTTATCCCTGTAACCGTAAGTGTTACACCTGTCCCTACACCTCCTCTCTTGCCACCATTCAGGGCCCCAAACAGTCCTTCCGGGTGAGGCAACACTTCACATATGAGTCTGTTGGGGTCATCTATTGCACCCGGTGCTCCCGGTGTGGCCTCCTCTACATTGGTGAAACCCGACGCAGATTGGGGGACCGCTTCGTCGAGCACCTCCACTCCGACCGCCACAACAGACAGGATCTCCCGGTTGCCACCCACTTCAACTCTGCTTCCCATTCCCACTCGGATATGTCCATACATGGCCTCCTCTACTGCTATGATAAGGCTAAACTCAGGTTGGAGGAGCAATACCTCCATATACTGTCTGGGTAATCTCCAGCCCCTTGGTATGAACATTGAGCTCCAACTTCCGGTAATTCCCTCCGCCTACCTCCCCCTATCCCTATTTCACTCTGCCCCTCCCCCAGCTGCCTACTACCTCCCTCAGGGTTCCACCTCCTTCTACTACCCATTATGCTTTCCCCTATTCCTTCTTCACCTTTCGTGCCTATTCCCTCCCACACCCCTTTATCTTTCCCCTTACTGGTTTTTCACCTGGCACCTACTAGCCTTCTCCTTCCCACCTTCTTAATAGGGCCTCTGCCCCTTCCCTCTACAGTCCTGACGAAGGGTTCCGGCCCGAAATGTTGACTGATAGTTTCCACGGATGCTGCCCAACCTGCTGAGTTCCTCCAGCGTGTTGTGAGTGTTGCTTTGACCCCAGCATCTGCAGAGTATTTTGTGTTTAGGTTGTAAATCTATTCAGCTCCATTTTGGGTACTAGCCTACAAAGTACCCAGGACATCTTTAAGGAGCAGTGTCTCAGAAAGGCAGTGTCCATTATTAAGGACCTCCAGCACCCAGGGCATGCCCTTTTATTACTGTTACCATCAGGTAGGAGGTACAGAAGCCTGAAGGCACACACTCAGTGATTCAGGAACAGTTTCATCCCCTCCGCCATCTGATTCCTAAATGGACATTGAATCTTTGGACATTATCTCACGCTTTTTTTAATATACAGTATTTCTGTTTTTGTACATTTTTTTGTAATCTATTTGATATACCTGATTGATTTATTTGTTTATTTATTATTATTATTATTTAATTTTATTCATTTTTTTCTCTGCTAGATTATGTATTGCATTGAACTTCTGCTGCTAAGTTAACAAATTTCACGTCACATGCCGGTGATAATAAACCTGATTCTCATTCTCATGTAAGCCGTATTGCTTTCTCTTGTTAGTTTTCACATTATAAATCTCAAGGCTACTCAGAATGTGTCACCCTCATCATTTTCAGATTTTTCAGTAACAGCATGCAGATTAGTGCTCGTTTTGAAAGTGTAAGTTGTTATTTTTATCTTTTTCTCTTTCCTGTGTAGCCCATTTATTTCTGTCTGCCTGACATTCTCTTTGTATGTGCCCTACTTTGTGGCATTTTCTGGAAGTTTCCCCTTTAAACTTGCACTTGTTTGATGTATGTGAGCACCTGCCACAATGGTAACACAATTTGCTCAGCCAGGCTGATTGCTAATGAAATGTTGCAATGTTGTTCACTCTCACTTTCTTTCCTAATTGCAACTGAATTGCGTCTCTGTCTGCAGTTTCCATTGATACAGCAGTTTCAACTGTTCTTTTAAATGTAAGTTGTAGTTCAGTTAGGAGCTGTTTTTGAATGCTTTCTTTTAAAATTCTACAAACTAAGTGTATCATTAAACCTGTCACCAAACTGACAATGCTCAGACAATCTCTTCAATTCAGCCACATATGCTGAAATGAGCTCTCCTTCCTTTTGATTCTACTTATGAAAGCAAAGATGTTCTACAATCAATAATGGTTTTGGTTCTAATTGTTCCTGCATTACTTTCACAATATCAGCAAAGCTCATTTCAGATGGTTTGCTTGAAGCAGTCAAACATCTAAGCAAATGTACGTCTTTAAATTCAATGCACACAACAAAATTGGCACTTACTTCTCATTGGCTATTCCATTTGCTTCAAAATACTGCTCAATTTGTTTCATATACAATATCCAGTTATCAGTTGTGTAATGAAATGCATCACTCTCTCTGATCTTGCCAGCCATTTCTGCTGTTTTTTAAAAATTTTTTATCACACGGTACTAGTCCTTTGTGAATTCTTCAGTTTTCTGCCTGTTTTTAACTCAATCCTTGTTCCTTTTGTGAAGAAGATGTGCTGCTCCAAAGAAAAAAATACACGCTGTGCTTTTTAAAAAATGCAAACCTTTTGTTGCACTTTTAAAAAACTTGAATGTCTTATGCACTTCAATAAATAGATAGTTGCCTTAGGTTCATTTAAAAATTCCTCATCACCACTGTTATCTTTTGTAACTCCAAACATAAAAATTAATTGCAAAAAGAAGAACGGAGCCCAAGAGAACAGGTCTTAGTTTCATTTTTACTTTAAGCGAGGCACTTATGTATGATGTGGTAGCATAATAACATCTGCAATTCATGTATTTATACATATAAACCCTAATAAATTATTTAAATGAACAAGAATCCTCAATCAAACAATATATTTACAATATTGCTCAAATACTACTTAAATATTAAATACATAACACTCCGACCTATCACTTCCAAACCTCTTACTTCATCACCCGCCCCTCCACCCGCCCACCTTTCTCCTCACCTGGTCTCAGTTACCACCTGCCAGCTTGTACTCCTTCCCTTCCCCCACCTTCTTATTCTGGGTCCTTCCCCCTTCCTTTCCTGAGCTGATGAAGAATCTCAGACTGAAACATTGATTGTTTATTTACCTCCATTTATGTTGCCTGACCAGCTGAGATCTCCCAGCATTTTGTATGTGTTGCTGTGGATTTCCAGCATCTGCAGAAACTCGTGTTCATGATTTGCTCCCCGTATCCGTTGTTCCTTTGTCTTTCCATATATTGCAATTTCTTTCTTTTCATAATGACTGTTTTTTCACTATATTCCATCATACACTTAATTTCCAAAGATTTCCTACTGCCATCCCTCTTGGATCTGTTTTCGTAGCTCTGCTGTCTATAGACAGGAAAGGTTTGCAAGGGCCAATAGTGATTGTGGTCATTCTTGGAAGAAAGATCTGTAAAGTAGAGGTAATGTCATTTAAATTCTTAAGTTTTATTTTTCCTTTCAAAATAAAGTTTGCACACATCAAATATCATAGTCATATTAAGACTCCCCATGTTAGCTGGTACCTGTATTGGCATTTGAATATTGAGTACATGTATGTCACCATATACCTCCTTGAGATTTATTTTCTTACCTTAAATACAGCATTTAATTTCAAACATTTCTGCTATTCGTTATTTTTATCTGATATTTCTAACATCTGTAATTTGTTGTTAAACTATTGTAATCCCAGCTATGTTGAACCAGCATCAGTTTGCCTACAAGGTGAATAGATCAACTGAAGACAGCATTTCTATTATCCTCCATACTGTCTTGGAACATCTAGAGCAGAAAGACACCTATGTCAGGATGCTTTTCATTGATTACCGCTCTCCCTTTAACACCATACTACCAAACAAGCTGACTGTCAAACTCCAAAATCTAGGTGTCAGCACATCAACCTGGTATTGGATCTTGGATGTCCTCACTAATCGTACCCAGATGGTGAAACTAGGTACGTGCACATCAACCCTCCTAACCCTGAACACTGGTGCCCCGCAGGAGTATGTACTGAGCCCACTTCTCTGCTTTCTTTTCACCAGTGATTGCTCTCCTGTTCATACTACAAACTCAGTCAACAAGTTTGCAGATGACACAACTGCGTTTGGCCTCATCACAAAAAATAATGAATCTGCATATACTGTAGAGATCAGGTGCTGAAACTGCCCGATTGGTGCAGGAACCACAACCTATCACTGAACATCAAGAAGACAAAAGAAATGGTATTGACTTCAAGAAGGCAAGAGATCTGAACAAACCTCACTATTCATAAATGGTGAGGTACTGGAAAGGGACACGAGTTTCAAGTTTTTGGGGATGAACGTTACCGACAAGCTCTCTTAGTCTGTCAACATTTCACTTCCTAAGATTTCTATTGCAGACCTTCTTGGATCTGTTTACCTTGTTCTGATTTCTATGAACATTAAGAATTTTCAAGGGCCAACAGTAGAAGTGACAATTAAGTTCTATCCTGTTCGATTGAATATTGAAAGGCCTACATAGAGAGGACATGGAGAGAATGTTTCCTATACAGGAGAAGTCTTGGACCAAAGGGCACAGGCTCAAAATAGAAAGACATCCCTTAAGAAGAGGGATAAGGAGAAATTCCTTCAGCCAGCGAATGGTGAATCTGTAGAACTTATAGCCATACTTATCCAAGTAATTGGGTATATTTTGTTACGTACCCCGTAACTGGGTTGCCAAACCAGCAGAACTGGACCACTTAGTTGGAGTCTGGATTACTGGAACTAAGAAAGTTTTATTAAAGAAATAAGCAACACAGTACTCTAAACAAAAGGATAATAAATGCAACAGTTCAGCAATGATAAACACATATGTACACAGAACTAGGATAATAGGATCAATCAAGCTCTATCGCCGTCTAGGGGTAAATGACCAGTTTCAAAGTGACGCAAAGTTCAGTTCAATTGAGTTCAGTTCAGTTCACAGTAATCACTGTTGTGCCGTTGGGGGCGGGGGGGGGGGAGAGAGAGAACGAATGAATATTCAAATCGGATTCCAAACAGACCTCCGATATTCCTCGCAGTCAGCTTTCAGGCGAGCCCTTTGTAATGTCTTCTGAGGTCACCGACTGTGACCCCTCCATTCCAGATACAGTCGTTCTTCTATGGTGAACCCGGCACCCAGGCAAGGGTGGACACACACACCAGGTTCCCGCCGATCCGTACCTTTCTACCCTGTGCATCTATGGCTGGTCCCGCGACCAGACCTCCAAAAACTCCCACCAACTAGTGGGGGGGGGCACACCGCTTTCAGGACCTCGTTACCTTGTGGAGCCGTGTGTCTGTTGCCTTAGCGAACCTGTCCCTTTTTATCCCCCTGCTGGTGTATCGCCTGTCCAACACACTTCAAACAGTTCAGGGTTCAAAGCCCCCGGTCTCTGACAATACTCGGAACTGTGTCTCCTTTCCGTTAATCCATCTCGTCTCTCATTAACATCTCTGAAGGTTCCCCCATTGTCCTCTTATCGGCATCAATCTTCTGATAACTGGCTTTTTTTTGTCACAATTTAAAGTGGAGATTGACAGGTACTTAATTAGTCTAAAGTTAGGGGGAGAAAGCAGGATAGGGTTGAGAGAGATCATAAATCAGCCATGATGGAATGGAGGAGCAGACTTGATGGGTTGAATGGCCTAATTCTGTTTCTATGTCATATATTTTTATGGTCTTATGGAGTTGGTTTATTATTGTCACATGTACAGTGAAAAAATTTAGTTTTGAAAGCCATCCATATAGATCATCTGAAAAATATTGGTTCTTTGAGGTAGTCCATGGGAAAAGCAGTAAGAGAATGCAGAATATGATGTTATGAATAGTTTCAGAGAAAGTGCAGTTCAGGCAGACAATAAGGTGCAAGGTAGATTGTGAGGTCCAAGAGTCATTAGACTTTAAAAGTAAAGGCCTTTCACAATCTGTTATCCAATCACTGAACCATTTCTCACAATGCAGCTTAAATCTGGTTGCTTTGGACACAACATTGCTGCTTTCATCAGAAAAGCCAAATGTAATAATAACTCTGTTGCACTATTCAAAGTCAAAGAAAATTTATTTATGTTACCATATACTACTCTGAGATTCATTTTCTTGTAGGCATTCACAGTAGAATAAAGAAACACAATAGAATCAATCTAAAACTACACACAAACAAAGAGGGGGTCCACGGTAGCATAGCGGTTTGTGTAACACTATTACAGCTCGAGGTGTCAGAGTTCAGAGTTCAATTACGTTGTCCTCTATAAGAAAGTTTGTATGTTCTTCCTGTGAATGCATGGGTTTCCTCTGGGTGCTCTGGTTTTATCCCACACTCCAAAGACTTACCAGTTAGAAGGTTAATTGTCCTGTGATCAGGCAAGGGTTAATAGGTGAGTTGCTGGATGGTGAATTGCAATTCACGAGGCTGAAAAGGGCTGCTCTGCACTGCATCTCTAAATAAAATAAAATAAAATAAAAGCCTGACAAACAACTAATGTGCAACAGAAGAGAAACTGTGCAAATATAAAAAATGATAATAATAATAAATTAATAAGAAAATAAAAATACTGAAAATTACTCCAGAATATTCTTGTCATCATCCACGCAGAACATTTAATCACAACAGTACATCGAAGTAGTACAAGGGGAAAGCAATAACAGAATGCAGAATAAAGTGTTACAGTTACAAAGAAAGTGCTGTGTAGGTAGACAATAAGGTACAAGTCCTTAGCGAATTAGATCATAAGGTTTAGAGTCCATCTTATCTACAAAGACCTCCCTTATCTACAAAGGGGGGGGTCCATTCAATAGTTTTATAAGTCTCCTTTGGCATGCAATCTGCGGCCATCTGGACACCTGATTGGTAATGAAAATATCTAATCGGCCAATCATGTGGCTGCAATTCAATGCATAAAAGCATACAGGCATGGTCGAAAGGTTCAGTTGATGTTCAGACCAAACATTAGAATGTGGAAGAAATGTGATCTATGTGACTTTGACCATAGAATAATTACTGGTGCCAGATGGGATGGTTTGAGTATCTCAGAAGCTGCTGATCTTCTGGAATTTTTCACACACAACAGTCTCTAGAGTTTACAAATTCACACGTGTAGTGCCCTGAGCCCATAAACTTCTAGTACTTTTACACTGTCTTGAGATTTTGAAGATGTTCCTTAAGATTTTTATAATTTTGTCATCTGGGACAGCTTTCCAGCACATGGTCCATAGCTTTCTGCCAGAGTGCAGATGCAGATGCTGCTCCAAAAATAAGCCTGTTGTCGTGAAAACACTCATTCTGAGTGATTATGGTGAGAGACACTTTGGACACTTCTTCCATCTCTGTCTGGTGTAAAAAGGACAAAAATGAATATGCCCAGTGAGTAGAAGTTCTGTGGGTGAAAGTGCACTGCTAGTGACAGAGATCAGAGGAGAATGGCCAGACTGGTTCAAGCTGACAGGAAGGCGACAGTAAATCAAATAACAGTGGTGTGCAGATAAGCATCTCTGAATGTAAAACATGTCGAACTTGGATGGACTACTGCAGCAGAAGACCACAAACATACACTCGGTGGCCAGTTGATTAGGTACAAATGGTATCTAATAAAGTGGCCACAGAATGTAATTTTCCTTAAAAACTTTGCTGGAAGCTCTTCCCATTCCACAGTAATGTTTTTCCTTGTGTCATGTTTTCTGTTTGATTTCACTTTCAGTGAAATGCTTTCTGAGTTTTGTTTAGCAAAGCTGATCTTTTTATTGACTTTAACTTCACAAAGTTCAGTAGGTCAAGAGTTGGACAGCTAGTTCTATAATGGCAACACCGAGCTTTGATCTCCTGCTGGCATTAATCTTGCATGGGGTATTGTTTCATTTCAGTGTTTTCATTATTTTCTAATCTGTCAGATCTTGGGTATGAATCACAGCACCCAGCAATTTGCAATTTATTTTCCTTGTCTATCCATAGCACATGTTTGGATCAGGGCCAAGAGCCTCTGGAGTTATCAGAGATCCTATTTGTCCTTGTTCCATCATCGGCAACCAGTGGTATTTCTTAAAGGGACAGTCCACTGTCCAATTGAGAGGACACAGACAAAACCTAAACTTGGCCAGTGATTGCGGTAATTACAACAGCTAATAATTCATGGGTCTAATAGTGATCCTGGCTCAGTATTTAAAATGCGGTTGTTATCGGACTGGTAAATAAGGAACAGGAATTAATGGTCTGAAGAATGCTGCTTGCTACCTAACAAGCCTGCAGAAGTCCATACTAGACTTCTAAGTCAGTGCACAATAGTAGGCAAGTCAGAAACTGAGCATGAAGATCAAATGAGCACAAACTGAGCCATTCTGTCACTGAAGTCCGGAAGACCATGGGACACAGGAGCAGGATTAGGCCATTTGGCCAATTGACCGCTCTGCTATTCCATCATAGTTAATCGGATCCAATGAATTCTCTCAGGAAGTATGTGTGGTTGAGTTTACAATCAGCTGGAACTTTTTCCGACTTTAAGCTGTGGCTCCTCCCTGTCAGATGGTGTTGTAACCAGTCAGAATGCTCTCAATAGTACATCTGTAGAAGGAAAGGATAATTTTAATGGCACAGATTTTCATAACTGCAGGAATTTGATAAGCTACCAGTGCTGCAAATGAATCATTCCAGTTACTAGTGACCCACCCCTTGTTCAGTCTAACCATTGCCTTGATGGTCTGTACACTGTACACTTGAAACGTTTCTTGTTGTGCTTCTTTTTACCAGACAAAAAAAAGAAACAGTATTCCATTAATATCTTTCTTAATCTTCTTCTTCAAGGACATGTCCATCCATTGCCTGAGCGAGTTTTACTGCCAAATTATACATAATGTGCCTATAAAATATCTAAAAAAAAGATCATGATACGCAAATCTATGTAATGAAACTATAGTGAGAAGTTCCCTATCTTTTAATGCACATGCAGAATGATGAACAGCCCCTAAAACGTACTTTATAATGTATTTTTATCTTACACATGCAAGTTTACGATGGGAAGATCAGAGACTATTTTTTTGCAGGTAACTTCCATCAGTTTGATATGTCTCATTTCAGTTCTTGGTTGTGGTGATTCACTGTGCGCAAAGCACACTCCAGTTTCTCAGAGATGTACGGAGGCTTGCACTGAACGAACAATGTTGCATCAGGTTTTTACACTTCAGCCTAGTTATTTCGAAAATAATTCATTGCTTCTGAAGCAGTCTGAGACATCCTGGAGGATGTTTTGCAAACACAGATGACTTCTTCCTCAGTGGAAGTTTCCGATCCTGGCTGCACATAAAATTGAAGTTTTGGAGAATCATCAAATCATTGTTGTTCGGAGGAAGTTATCTGGCTTGCCCAATCTCTGCAATACATTAATGGAACAGCCATCTTTCTGTCACGTACTTCCTCACTTACTGCCCATTAAGCCATTGGCACTTCAGGCTGCAGTGATGGTCTTCGATCCCAGTCTCTCCACACCATCGTACACAGATAAAGGATTCCATATTGCTGTATCCATAACCATTTTTTTTTAACCATTCAGGGTTGTTAGCCCTGAGTTGAACCCCTGAACCTGGAGGATTGGTGGACCACTCTTTGTCTGGCCTCTACCCTTTGACCTGTTTGATATCGTTAACCCTACCAAGAACCAAAGCACAAGGCCCCGTCTCTAGTCAGAATAGCTCTCTGGGTCATTGAGGCATGCAAGCCTTGAAACCCTGTGACAAGGTTATAGTCTTCTTGGAGGTTTCCGACATCTACTTCAGCTCATCTGCAGCTAAAACCCTATTCCAACACATTCCTGGCCAGCCTCCCTTCTTCTGAGCTCCATACTGCTATACACAAAATCCTCACTTGTTGATCCATGCTCAATCTCAAACCAGCGACCACTAGGTGTTAAAATTTACGTTCTTGTTTTTGACTGATTGATTTGCATTGACCCCTCCTTGTCTCCAGAACTCCGGTAAACTCCATAACTTGTTAATAATTCTAATCTCCTTCCAACCCTTCTGACTGTGAAGTGTTCCACCATTGTCAGCTATATCTTTGGTTACCTATCTTTTAAGCATTGAAATTCCCTCACCAACTCTTTCTACCTCTCTAATCTGCCTCAAAAACCTGCCCCCTAAGGCTATTACGTGATTCCACATCCGATTATGTTTAGTTGAACTCTGTGGGGAACCTTTAGACATTTTGCTCGGTTGAAGGTCTTACATATCCGACAGCATAGTTAAAAAGAATGGGAAATAAAAACCAAAACAACACACACAGATTCTGAAGGACGATTTTGGCCTGAGACGTTGACTGTTTATTCGTTTCCATGGATATTGCCTAACCTGCTGAGTTCCTCTGTTGTCTGTTGCCTGGGAAATAAAAATAGAAGGAAGTAAAAGGAATAAATGGCTACATCAAGGAGGTTTGAAGATGCCTATATAGATTCATAGGATGTTGCATGGGATGGACAATTTCATTTATGAAGAAGAGACTGGATAGGCTTGGGTTTATTTATCTTGGTGTGCAGGAAGCTGAGAGGAGACTTGAGGGGTGTGGATAGGGTAAATACTGGGAAACATTTCCCCACAGCAGATGTGCCTGAAACTAAAGGGCAGAAGTTCAGGATAAGGGATAAGAGGTTCAGAGGGGATCCTGTGAAGAATTTGGTGGTTGGGATCTAGAATACTTTGCCAGAGTGAGAAGTAGAGGGAGGTACTCTCACAATATCAAGGGAGTACCTAGATCAAGCGTAATTGTCATCCATCAACACAGCCAAATGAAACCAAGTGTTCCTCCAGGGTCAAGGTACAAAACATAGTGCCAACAGTCATACTCAGCACAAGGCACATATAAGATGGAAGCAACCATACAGTCACACAAAATATATAATATAGCCCCAGTCCCTGAGTCCATGAAAGTTGTCGGCAAGAGCAAGCCTGCAGCTACTTGCAGATGAACACAATCCAGCTTGTCTTCCACCGAGCTAGCACTGGAGGCCAGTGTGGATGCCAAGCAAACCACCTCAGGCTACCTCTCTCCTGGGTGGCTGCAAACAAGCGACACCGCAGTATGAGGTGGAGTCTTCCCTACAACCGAGGCCACACAGTTCCCTCGTCGCCGGTCTTGTCAATGAATCAGTGAACCAGATCTGAAGTACTTTTCATTACCAAAGTTCAGCAGGGTTTCACAATCACAAGAATACCAATCACTCACTGTAACTGCACACTGTCCTCACACACTGAATCCGATGCTTTTCTGTAGCAGGAAGCAATACTTAAATTGCCAATGTGTTGATAACAACAAGGGTTGGTAGATCTGACTAGTGGAGGCAGGTGCTTGAGAGGTGGGCCAAAGTACTGAATTGAATTCACTTTAGTACTTACATCCTTCATATACATGAGGAGTAAAAATCTTTATGTTACGTCTCCATCTAAATGTGCAATGTGCAATTTATAGTAATTTAGAATAAATAGTATGTACAACAGGACAGTCAATATGATATAGAAATACAATTGTACCTGCGTGAATTAATCAGTCTGATGGCCTGGTGGAAGAAGCTGTCCCGGAGCCTGCTGGTCCTGCCATTATGCCGCGGTACTGTTTCCCGGATGGTAGCAGCTGGGACAGTTTGTGGTTGGGGTGACTTAGTTCTCCAATGATCCTTTGGGCCCTTTTTTACACACCTGTCTTTGTAAATGTCCTGAATAGTGGGACGTACACATCTACAGATGCGCTAGGCTGTCCGCACCACTCTCTGCAGAGTCCCGCGATTGGGGAGGTACGGTTCCCATACCAGGCAGTGATGCAGCCAGTCAGGATGCTCTCAATTGTGCCCCTGTAGAAAGTTCTTAGGATTTTGGGGCCCATACCAAACTTCCTCAGCCGTCTGAGGTGAAAGAGGCGCTGTTGTGCCTTTTTCACCAAACAGCCGTTATGTACAGACCACATGAGGCCCTCGGTGATGTGGATGCCAAAGAACTTAAAGCTGTTTACCCTCTCAACCCCAGATCTATTGATGTCAATAGGGGTTAGCCTGTCTCCATTCCTCCTGTAGTCCACAACCAGCTCCTTTGTTATTGCAACATTGAGAGAGAGGTTGTTTTCTTGATACCTCTGTGTCAGGGTGATGACTCCTTCTCTGTAGGCTGTTTCATTATTATTTAAGATTAGGCCAATTACTGTAATATCACCAGCAAATTTAATTAGCAGATTGGAGCTGTGGGTGGCGACACAGACATGGGTATACAGAGAGTAAAGGAGAAGGGTTAGGACACAGCCTGAGGGGCACCTGTGTTGTGGATCAGAGGGGCAGAGGTGAGGGAGCCCAATCTTACTACCTGCCGGCGATCTGACAGAAAGTCCAGGATCTAGCTACACAAGGCAGGGTGAAGGTCAAGGTCTCTGAGCTTCTTGTCGAGCCTGGAGGGAATTATGGTATTGAATGCTGAACTGTAGTCCAAGAACAGCATTTTCACATCAGCATCCTTCTCCAGAAGTGTAAGAACGGTGTGTAGAGCTGTGGTTATTGTGTCATTTGTCGATCAGTTATGTCGATGGAACATCGTGGAACAAAGGCATACCTTTCTGTGCTCTATAATTCGGCAATATTGGGACAAAAAAGATGGGCCAAATCACTTGACTTTGCACTGTAATAAATGCAGGTTGCTGTTGTAATCACAACTTTCTGTGTGGAAGTGTTTTAAGGAAAGTGATACAGCACAGTACAATCACATCTTTTTCTCACTAAATCACTCTTTGTGAAACTGTGTCTCGACACACGACCCTACCAGCATGATGCTGCTGAAGCCTTAAGGCAAGGGGACTTATTTGCTCAGAGTGCTGAAACTTTGCTCTTTGACTCGAGCACTATTTTCTTCATTCCAGAGACTTCATTCAACCAACAGTGGCAACCTTTGACAGCTGTTGACCCTTCAGAGGCCTTAACACAATTTTCCAATGCTATTTCTTTCATTTGGTTTACTCTAAATGGTTGTGTGGCCTTTCAACGGAGGTCTCAACCAGATTGTCATTTGGAGAGGTACTTACAAGAAATTCTTATTCCTTTTCTTCCCCCTTTGATGTATATGCTGAGTGGTGTTTGAACTTCTATTACCATATTTTCTGGTTTATTGGTTTATATCACAAAAAATGAATTGAATTGGTGAGATCAGAGTTCAAGGCCTGGTTTTCAGGCTCCTGCCATTGCTGAATCTGGAGTTTGAGGCCTGGTGTTCAGTGATCGGCATGCCCTGGATTGATGCTGAGGATCCAGGCTCGAGGACAAATCGGAACTCTGGAAGTCGAGACCTGCTGGCTAGAGCTGAGTCTGTGAACCTCTGCGAGTCCACTGTGGAGGTCGAAGTTCAATTTCTACAGGCCCAAGCCCATGTCCACCAGAGGCTGGAGCTGGAGGCCTGTCTTGGGATTAAACCTTGTGAATGTGCATCATGTTTGTTGGTTGTTAATGTAAATGACAGATTTCATTGTATGTTTTAATGTACGCATGACAAATAATCTTTAATCTTGAATCTTGAATCTTAAAAAGAAGTAAAGAAAACATGCAACAAGCCAGACAGCAAGTATGCAAAGTAAATTGATTAGTAGTGGATTAAGGCTTATGCGGAGAAGGCAGAAAGTGATTGCAAAACCGAATCAGCCCTATTGGAATGGCAGAGCAGACTCAATGGCCTGAATGGCCTAATTCTGCTCTTATGTCTTATGGTCTTGTGGAAAAACAGAGTCAATATTTCAAGTTGAAAGACCTTCCACAAACAAGAATACAAATAAAAACCACTGAGGGTTAACAAGGCAAAAGAAAGTAAAATTATTAAGCTCCACCATGGGTGTTAGCTTCTGTAGTATCCAAGACATCTTCAAGGGGCAATGCCTCAAGAATGTGGTGCCAATCATTAAGGATCCCACCACCCAGGACATGGTTACCATCAGGAAGGAGGGAAAGAAGCCTGAAGGCACACACTCAGCAATTGAGGAACAGTTTCTTCCCCTCTGCCATCCAATTTCTGAATGGACATTGAGCCCTTGAACACTGCCTCATTACTTTCTAAAGTTTCTGTGTTTGCATTACTTGTTTTAACTTAACTATTTAATATTCACATTTATATAATTAATGTAATTCAGTTTTTTTCTTGATATCGTGTATTGTGCTGCTGCTGCAAAGTCAACCAATTTCACAACAAATGCCAGTGATATTAAACCTGATCCTGATTCTGAGAAAGAGATAGAAATCCTGTTGGAGAGAAGAATTTCTCTGTGTAATATTAAAGAAAATGGCACTGAAACAAAGTTGGAAAATTCTGGAAGCACTAAGCAGGCTAGGCCATCTGTGGAAAGAAAATACAATTAACATTTCAAGTCTAAGTCCTCAATCTGTCTCGCTATTACTTTATACTCTTGATCAATAATATTCCCTGTGTTAGTATATATTTTTGAATGAGAACCCATGATTGTTGGAGATCCCCCTGAATACTTCAGACTTTGAAAAATATTCTCAGGATTTGTATGGCACAATTCATTTTATTCATAAAGAAGATTGTGCCTGTATTTGAAAGTTATCCCTACCTGATATTTCCTGGACATTTCAAGAAGTCCCATTTTTTTAAGTGGTCCTTGTCACATGCCAACACGTATAGCCATTCCCTGGAGCTGTCAATATTCACAGTGGGTCTCCAGCAGTTCAGTGATCACAGGAACTGGAATTGGTTCATTATTTTCACATGCACCCAAGATACAGCGATGAACTTAGTTTTGTTTACCCTCCGTACAGATTATTTCAAAACGTAAGTATATCAAATTAGTACAATGGGAAAGCGATAACAGAAAGCAGAATCCTGTGTTACAATTACAGAGAAATGCCGTGCAACAGGTCAATAAGGTTATGACGAGGTAGACGTGAGAGATCAAAAGTTCATTGTTAATGCAAAGGGCATCTATTCAAGAGGTTCTTAACACCAGTTACGTGTGTTTTCAGGCCTTTGTATCTTCAACCCAATGGAAGAGGTCAAGAGAGAACATGTATCTTTGTGGACTCTTTGATCATTTTGGTTGCTATTCCAAGGCAGCAAGAATTGCTATTCCCAGATGTCAATGACTTCCTGGAGGATATTTCCAATTGGGTGTTCATATTTTTGCAAGATCCCCAGAGTGTGTTGGTTATTGGGTTAAACCTCATTTCATTTGAGGTAAAGTCATCAAGCTGAAAACTTAAATCTGTCTTTCTTTCCACAGCTGCTGCCTAACTCAATGGCCCTTTCTAAAATGTCCTAGTTTTATTTCAGATTTCTAGAATTAGCAGTATTTTGCTTTTAGATCCCTGTACCTGCAGGGATTTACAAAGGAGCTGTTCAGCTCATGAGGCTAATTCTACCATTCAAGTGGCCTATGATTGATTAGTTTTTGTTAATTCCAGCCATGTTTTGATTGGTAACTCTCAAGCATCTGAGACATTTTTATGCCCTAATCTGGGATTGAAATCCTTCTGGGAAGAAAATCTCCCATCTTTACCTGGTCCAACCTACATGTGACTCCAGAATTATAATTATGTGAAGTTCAGGAATGAACAATAATGACGACAGTGCCCCATATCCTCAAAAATAAAATCTAACCTGGTGCTTACTTGCAGAACCAAGGCAGAGTGGAATTGTTGGAGATTTGAGAAAAGAAAAGGGGGACCCTGACCCAATTCGTATCATTCCTTAAGAAGATGTGGGATTCACTGCCAAGGTCACGATTCATTGGCCATTGCTAATTGTTCTGGAAAGGTGGTGACTGGCAACATTACAAACACAATCTGGTCAATGACTACATTCCAGATGTACTTCATTGACTATAAAGTAGTTTGCAATGACTGGAAGTCAACATTTGCAATGAATGAACATATATCAGGGCATTAATACCAGCAGAGATTGGTTGGTTTGAATTACCCATCCTGTGCTCTTTATTCAATGTAAAGTGTTATTTATTATTATGTAAATACATATGGGAGAATTAATGCCAGCAGAGATTGATTGGGTTGAATTACCCATCCCAGTACTCATTATTCAATGTAAAATTCTATTTATTAGCCCATTAAGCAACCTAATTAAGTCACACTTCAGCCAGTTTCAACGTCTTTATCAGTGTGAAAGTTGAAAATATTCCTTCCCTTTCTGAGAAGTAACGTTGCCCAGAATGGACCAGATATCGTTTTAAGTACTCACTCTCCCTAATGAATGTCTGAATATCCAGATAGAGGAGAAATCCCTTAGAAAAGGCCTGTTTTATGTGTAGTTGAACAAAATTCAGTGTTAGCATAATATTATTGGTATCAAATGCTTTCAGAATATTTGACAATGTTCTTCTAGATTGACATCAAAGAGTTTCAAAAGAATTGACAATGTCCTTCCAGATTCACTCTTTTTCCTTGTTGGAAGCCACTGTTTTTTTAAGAACACTTTTTTAACAAACCTGTGGATTTTTAACACTTACTGGCAGAAAGCAGTATAGCAGCTAAACTAACGGTTTATCTTATCACCTTTCTCATTTTTCATTGGCTAATTATTTGCATATTACCCGCATGGTGTAATTGTTTAAATTATGTAGCCTATTAACTAATTTATCACTATCTAAGGAATTTTCTTTATCTTATCTATAAAAGTGATATATTTTTAAGAAGAGCCTTTCTCTTTATTCCTTTGTCTTGCAGTCCTTAGCATTAATTCCCCTCTTAACGTTTCCCAGCTTTTTATTTAGTTAGCTCAGTAATTGTATGCTTGTTTGTACTCTGAAATAAACTGCCATTAGAGTTAAGACTGTTTTGCCATTTTTGACTCCCGGAAGAACCGTAAAGATCAGAAAGTAAACAGAAATCTACCACTCTTCTATTTAACTGCAGTTTTAAAGTTTTTCAGCTAGAAAGAAGACTTCAGTCTGCAGGCAGCCTCAGTGAATGTATAATTCACGTATGTTCTATGGTCTACTAACCATGATACAAGTGGCTGTGGCAGCTCATAGCTCACTACAGGGCAGTTTAATTACTGGTATTGATCTTTCTTCACAGCTCGGGGGGTAAGTGTGACATTAATACGTCACTTTTATTTTACTCGGCCGAGCTGCTGCAGAAATATACTTTATGTCATGGCTAGATGAGATTTGAGACTCATACCCTGAAGCACACAGTACAATGGCATAATTGTGGCTGGGAAGGAATAGGCTGTTTTATTTTTCTTATCAACATATTCTTGTCATTTCTTCCACAAAGTCTGGTCAGACTAAGTCATGTGGTTGGGGCAAATAGCACAACAACATTCAACAGCAACTTGCATTTACGTCAGGTTGGAGGAGGAACACCTTATATTCTGTCTGGGTAGCCTCCAACCTGATGGCATGAACATTGATTTCTCAGACTTCTGGTAATGCCCCTCCCCTCTCCTTCACCATTCCCTGTCCCCTTCTCCATCTTTTACCTTATGTCCTTGCTTGCCCATCACCTCCCTCTGGTGCTCCTCTCTCCTTTTCTTTCTTCCATGACCTCCTGTCCTCTCCTATCAGACTCCCCCTTCTCCAGCTCTGTATCTCTTTCACCAATCAACTTCACAGCTCTTTACTTCACCCCTCCCCTGTCGGTTTCATCTATCACCTTGTGTTTCTCCCTCTCCTCCCCACCACCTTTTAACTCTACTCCTCATCTTTTTTCTCCAGTCCTGATGAAGGGTTTCTGCTTGAAACATTGGCTGTGCTCTTTTCCAGAGATGCTGCGTGGCCTGCTGAGGTCCTCCAGCATCTTGTGTGTGTTGCTTGGATTTCTAGCATCTACTGATTTTCTCATGTTTGTAATTGCATTTATGTCATTTCTTTAAAGTCTAAGATCTCTCAAAGTGCTGCCAGAGATTATGCTGCCTTAGTGGTGAAGGTACTAGACTAGAATCCAAGCAACTACTGTGCATCATGGTCTGGTGCAGGGGTTCCCAACATTTTTTATGCCAGGGGTCCATGGACCCTAGGTTGGGAATCCCTGGTCTATAGACACAAGGAACATAAAAAACAGAGTAACACAAACACAAAGGTCCACCATTGATGCTGCCCTCACCTCTATCTTCTACACTTCACAGACAGCAGCCCGCACCCCATCTTCCCACCAACTTAACAGGGACAGAATTCCTCCTGTCCTTACCTATCACTCCATGAGCTTCTGCACCCAGCACATTGCTCTCAGCAACTTCAACAGGATCCTACTACCGAACACATCTTCACTTCCCCCTCCCCAAATCTCTGCTTTGTACAAGGAACATGCTCCCCTTGATTCCCTTGTCCATTCATCCCTCCCCACTATTCTCCCTCCTGGCAAGCAGAAGTGCTACACCTGTCCCTTCACCTCCTTGTTCACTTCCATTCTAGGGCCAAAACTGTTCTTCCAGCTGAGACAATACTTAACCTGCAAGTTAGGGTCATCAACTGTATCTAGTGCTCCCAATGTGGCTGACATATTGGGAAACTGCTTCATTGAGCATCTTAGCTCCATCTGCAACAAATAGGATTTTCCAGTGGCCAACCAGTTAAATTCCAATTCCATTCCATTCTGATATGTTGGTCCATGGCCTCCTCTATCACTTCATGATGAGACCACTCTCAGGTTGGAAGACAATCACCTCATATTTCGTCTGGGTAGCCTCCGACCTAATGGTATGAAAACACTGGACAACAAAGATTTTGCTTCCTGAATACTATTGGGTGTATCATATGGATTTTGGGCTGCTGGTCATGAAAATTACCATGAAATTTCCCTATCATGCACCATATTTTTGAAATTGTCCATATTTTTTATTTCAATTCATAATTCAAGTCAATTAAATTGTTGCCCACAATGTAAGCTGAAATGTTGTCCAGGTAACAGGCATGCCTGGGTATGCTTAGGCACGGTGCTTGCTGCATGGCAGGACAAGTTTTAGGAAGGCTACAAAAACATCCTGCACACACTGTTCTATGCATTGTGTTTACTGGTATATCGGTTTGCGATCACGTCATTGAACATGCTCTATGCGCATAACATTTTGTGTCTACTCATTATAATAAAATAATTGTATGCACCAATGTTACAACAGCCGTGATGCTTTCTGTTATAAGCGAGTATGCGCTTAAATCTCAAAGACAGAGCATGACTCCTCTTATTAGGAAAGCCCATGAGCTCTACTTTGGGTGTAAAATTGGCGACCAAGATGAAGCCTGGGCTCCTCACACTTGTTGTGCAACATAAGCTCTCAATCTTAGAGCTTCGCACGGAGGTACTCAAAAGTCAATGCTGTTCACTGCCCCGATGATATGACAAGAGCAGAAGGATCATATAACATACTGCTACTTGTCTTACAGGTGTGCCTGCTTAAAAACACAAAATCCATTGAAAACCCCAATCTTCCTTCAGCCCTGAGAACTGTGCTGCATGACTATAGTCTTGCAGTGCGGAAGCCAGCAGAGACATGGAGTCTGGAGGAGGCAGACGAGGATGCCATGATGCGCAAGCCAGGAATGGAAAACAACACTGATACTGATACAGGTTTTCACCCTTTATGTCAAGTGAGTCTCATCTGATAACTCAATCCGAGTTGTATAAACTGGTCAGAGACTTGAGTTGGTCAAAAGCAAAAGCAGAATTACTGGGTTCAAGACTGCAAGGATAGAATCTGCTGTCACTAAACTTAGGAAAAATTTTGGGAAAGTGTTAAACAAAGAACGTGAAGGATTTTGATATTTGAGACAGTTGTTTTCCAGAATAACTGATGCCAAGATTAAGGAAGGCATTTTTCTTGGTCACAAATTGATAAGGTCATCAATTTCAGGCAATTCCAAGAACTTCTAAGGGGACCAGACAAATTCACATGGAAGGCATTCAAGGATGTTGTTGAAATTTTTCTTGACAACTACAGAGCACCAAACTACGTGCAGCTGGTTGAAAATATGCTTCAAGCATATAAAAACATGAGGTGCAACATGTCACTAAAGATTCATTTTCTCCATTCCCATTTAGACTTCTTCCCTGCAAATCTTGGCACTGTCAGTGACGAGCATGGTGAAGGGTTTCACCAGAATATTATGGGTCATGGAGAAACAGTATCAGACTGTCATGGTCTGGTCCGTGAAGTCCTCAATCCAGTTCACGGTCCGATCTATGGACTCAGGACTCCGGATCTTCCAGCTGTCCCTTGTTTGACTAAATCAAAGGCACCTGATTCCCATCTTTGGGCTTGTAATATAAGTAGCCTTGGGATTCAGTGTGGGCTGCTGGTTTGTCTTGTCAGTCCACCTTGGAGTAACTTGCTGATGGAAGGCTAGTAAACCATTTGTGATCTCTAGGCCTGGTTGGAGGATGACTGCTTCATGGAGCCTTGTTGCCACTCATTGGAGCTGCCTTTGTGGTTTGGATTTGGCTGTTTCCTGGGCCAGATGAATGTCTGCCAGCCACTCTGAGCTAGGTAAGGATCTGGCTGTTTCTGTAGCCAGCTGAGGTTGCTGGCTGAACTGAGACTTGGAACTACCCTGAAGCAGAGATGGAACTGTCTGTCTTTTTTGGTGTTTTTCTCTTCTTGTCCTTGCCTCTGTGGGGTAAGCCAGGCTGTTTTGCTGTTGCCCTGCAGGGGGATTTGTCTTATCTTTGCCTCTGTTGGGTAAGTCCAGCCATTCTGCTGTTACCTGATGGAGAGACATCTCCCACCTTGGTGTGGAGATGAAGTTGAGTCCTGGCTTGTTGAAGGATAAGGTCAAGCTCCTGGAACCCCAGCCTCAAGGCTCCTGTGGCCAAGCTCCAGACCCAGGAACCCCCACTTTTCCTAGCCCAAGTCTGCGTTCACATCCCTACTCTAGTGAACTCCTGTTCCTTGTACTTCAGTGTCTGTGTCTTGCATTTGGGTCTGTGCCCAGCACCCCATGTGATAGACAACTGGAATCCATCAATGCTGGCTGATTATTGTTGGACACTTAAGCAAGAAGCTTCAGACAGAGTACAAATGAAAATCATCAAATCATTTTTAAGTTGGCTGAACTATTGCATAGCATCAGCACTGTTATGCAATTAAAAGCATTATATTCAATAAAAGGTCATTTCCTTTCTTCAAATTCTTGCATGATACAAGTAGTCTGAAATTATTTGTTAGCTTCAAGTGATACTTTTGGGGAAATTGCTGTCCAGTGAAATCAATTGCTCTAACTTCTGGTAGTTGCTCACCCTCCCCCTTCCCTCTTCTGCTATGCCCCACTTCAGCTCCCCTCTTACCAATTCTCTTCCCCTCACCTGCCTGTCACATCCTTCTGGGAGCTCTCCTCCCTTTTCTCCCATGGTCCACTTTCCTTTATTAGATTCCTCCTCCTTTGGCACTTTACCTTTTCCATCTATCACCTCCCAGCTACTCACTTTGTCTCCCTGTCCCCCACCCATCTGGCTTCACCAATCACCAAGTTTATACTCTTTCCCTTGCCCCTGCCTTATTCTGGATTCTTCCCCTTTCCTTTCCAGTCCTGATGAAGGGTCTTGGCCTGAAGTGTTGACTGCTTATTCCTTTCCATTGATGCTGCCTGACGTGCTGAGTTCCTTCAGCATTTTGTGTGTTAATCTGGATTTCCAGCACTTACAGACTCTTGTATGTACATAAAGAACAGGAGTAGGAGACAGTACTGCCATTCAGCATAGTTTAACCTTCTATCCCAACATTGTTCTCCTGTCCTATAGTTGCTTTATTCCTCTAATATTTGCAATTCTCTTGATAGTAGTTTTGCATCGAACTTGCATCCATATCTTGCTTTGCATAACATTCATACAGAATAGTTAGAGAAAGAGCAATGCAGCTGCAGTGTATAATAAAATGCAAGGGCTTGATATGTAGACTGAGAGGCCAGGAGCCTATCTTGTCTACTGTGAAGCATTCAATAGCTGTGTGGAAGCTGTCCTTGAGCCTGGTGGTATCTGCTTTCATGTTTTTGCATCTTCTGCTTGATGGGAGGAGGGGAAAAGAGGATATCTGGGGTGGGTGGGTTCTTTGATTATGCTGGCTGTTTACCAAGGCAGCGAGAAGTGTAGACAGAATCCATGGAGGGAGTCTGAGTTGTGTTCACAACTGTCTCTAGTTGTGGTCACAGGCAGGGCATTTGTGAGGTACCTGGACAGAATGCTTTCTATGGTGCATAAATAAAAATTGGTAAAGGTGAAAGGGAGCATGACAAATTTCTTTAACCTCCTGAGGAAGTAGAGACATCGGTGTGCTTTCTTGACCATGACGTCTGGTTTTACCAGTATTGGCTATTCATGATATTCACACCTAGGAATTTGAAGTTCTCAACCTTTTCAGTCCCAGAAACCACGATTTTACAATTGGGGAAATAATCTCTATGTATCTACCCTATTGAGCCCTCGTAGAACTTGTATTTCAACAAGATTACCTGTCCTTCTAAAGTCTAAAAAATGGAAGCCTATCACACACAAACTCTTTGTATGATAAAGCTGCCATCTCAAACCATTCTGGTGAATCTTCACTGCATTCCCTCGAGAGCAAGGAGAACAAACTCTGCACAGTACTCCAGGCATAGTCTGACCAAGGCTGTATATAATTGTGGCAAAAAGCCTTTATTCTTGCAATGAAACTCACAATATCATTTACCTTGTAAACTGTCTGCTTTATCTGCATGACTTGTGTACAAGATGTTATATTTATATTAATTGAAGTTCATGTAATTTATGTTGTGTTTGTAATGTTGTCTGCTGCTGCTTCAAAAAGATAATTCTCACTGGGAGTTTAGAGAAAGTAATATGAAGATAGCAGTGTGAGCTGACAAGCAAAGGAGGTTCTGAGGAGGGAGCTTTATAGTTTGGTGTTGGAGGCAGATGAAGAAGTGTCTGGTACCAACAGAGGAGTATCTAAACCTTGGATTCCTCCAGGGACCAGGATTGCTTTGCATAGAAATCTGGTAGGGTTGTAAAGCAGAAAGAGGACCAGGGCATGGAGGTACATGTGCATCATAGTTAGATGCTCAATTTCCCAGCAGCCTTAAAGAACATGAAACATTTTCCACAGAAATTACAGCAGAAAAAGCAGTCATTTGACCTCATGGGCTCTTGTTCTCATATATATTCCACATTTCTGGTTAAGTAGTGGTTAACGCAATGCTATTACAGCTTGGGGCATTGGAATTCGAAGTTCAGTCCTGCTGTCCTCCCCATGTAGTGCATAAGCTTCCCCCAGGTGCTCTAGTTTCCTCCCAAAGTCTAAAGATGTATTGGTTAGTAGGTTAATTGGTCATTGTAAATTGTCTGGTGATTAGATTAGGGTTAAATTGGGGGTTCTGCAGATTTCCTCTTGTGATTAAATTGGGGTTTGTTGGGGTTGCTGGGCAGAGCAGCTCAACTTGTCAGGAGGGCCTATTCCATGGTGTATCTCTAAATAAATAAAATAAAATCTACTGCTACCTATTTTATCTCCTCAATCTTCTTACTATCCTTTATCTGGTTCCCTTCAATGTTGCCCATATCCTTACACTAAAACACACATCGGTTCACACAACCCTATTGCAGCTCAGGGCATTCTGGAGTTTGGAGTTTATTTCTCCTGCTGTTCTGTAACAAGTCTCTGTACCTCCTCCCTGTGTAATGTTATTTCCTCCTGGTCCTCTGGTTTCCTTCCACAGTCCAAAGGCATACTGGGTAGCTTATTTGGTCATTGTAAATTGCCTCATGATTTGGGTAGGGTTAATCGCATTAGCTATTCCTCCACATCCTGGTCCCTCTTTCTGGCTTACAACTTTGCAGTATTTCAGTGAACAGCACTACCAATCTTTTGAATATCTGCAAACTTACTAGCCCACCCATGTACCTATTCATCCAGGTCATTTATATACAAACCCCATTTCCAGAAAAGTTGGGATATTTTCCAAAATGCAATAAAAACAAAAATCTGTGATATGTTAATTCATGTGAAACTTTATTTAACTGACAAAAGTACAAAAAAGATTTTCAATAGTTTTACTGACCAACTTAATTGCATTTTGTAAACATTTCTGGAAATGGGGTTTGTACATCACAAACAGCAGATGTCCCAGTACTGATCCCTATCCATACCAACCAGACCTCCAGCCAGAATAAATCCCATTGATCATTATCCCCTGCCTTCTATGGATAAACCAATTCTGAATCCAGAAGTTCCATTCACCATGGATCCCATGCATTTTAACCTACTGGATAAGCCTCTAATGTGGGACTTTTGCACTCTCCTCTTGATCATCCTGATTTCTAATTGTCCCAGTGTTAAAAGCCTTGCCTTTAGCACTTCCATGAGCTTCCTAAATATCTTCACCTTTTCCCTTTAAGAAACTTCCTTTCAGTAAGCTTTTAGTCACATTTCTTAAAAAAGGATTAGTTTTATTTGTCACATACATATTGAAATATACAGTGAATTGTCAATTCAGATCAGCAAGGTTTGTGCTGGGCCACTAACATACCCACAACTTGCTAAGTCTTTGGACTGTGGGAGGAAACTGAAGCACCTAGAGAAAACCCATGTGGTCACAGACACTGTGCAAGCTCCTTACAATGATTGTTCAGCTGGTGTTGTAAAGAGATTGCATTAGCTGCTATGCTACTGTGCTGCCCTTTTCCTCTTTCTGTAACTCAGTGTTAAGCCTTTTGGTAACACTCTGCTAAGTTACTTGGGCTACTTTGCTCTGTTAAAATTGCTCTATACATACTCAGATTTTTGCTGTTATTTATGTTGGAATGGACAAAAATTGTAGTTTTCCCTGTAGTTTAACTTTCCTGTGCTTGTTTGTATTTAGTAATTACCTATAGAGAGTTCAGTGAGCTTTCTAGTGTTTGCAGCTCCCTTTCCATTTTTCAGAAAACTTAAGTTTCAGAGGTGGGTGTTGATTTACTTGGATAGAAGCTGTCCTATTGGTTAACTTAAGCAATGGAATTTGAGTAGAATGTGTGCTACAGTAGGTATGAGAACCAGACCATGTTGGTTTGTTCTCTCTCCTTTATTCTTTGCTTTCTCTTCCATTAGGTCAGGAGTCCCCAGCCTTTTTGATGCCATGGACTGATACCATTATGCAAGGAGTCCATGGCCCTCAGGGTGGGAACCCCTGTCCTAGACTCTCTTCTGCTCTCTTTTCCTTTGTGCTTGTAATGCTACATAAAAATCATAAGTTACAAGTTTTATGCCTCATTCTTGACTTGCAAAGATGCTTGCAAAAAGCAACAGGATCTAACATTTACTTTCAAAAGTGTAATTGACAGCTGACATGGATGAGTGAATAAGTGCTTTGGATCAGAATCAGGTTTAATATCACTGGCATTTGTCATGAAATTTGTCTTTGCAGCAGCAGTACAATCCAATACATAATAGGAAAAAACTGAGTTACAGTAAGTATATGATTAAAATATGCAATTAAATTAAATGGTGCAAAAATAGAAATAAAAAAGTAATGAGGTAGTGTTTATGGGTTCAATGTCAATTCAGAAATTGGATGGCAGAAGGGAAGAAGCTGTTCCTGAATTGAGTGTTTGTGTTCAGGCTTCAGTACCTCTTTCCTGATGGAAGTATTGAAAACAAAGCATGCCCTGGGTGTTGGGGGTCCTTAATGATGAATGCCACCTTCTTCAGCCATTGGATATGCTTGAGGATATCCATAAGACCATAAAACAAAGGAGCAGAAGTCAGCCATTTGGCCCATCGAGTCTGCTCCGCCATTTTATCATGAGCTGATCCATTCTCCCATTTAGTCCCACTCCCCCACCTTCTCACTGTAACCTTTGATGCCCTGGCTACTCAGATACCTATCAATCTCTGCCTTAAATACACCCAATGACTTGGCCTCCACTGCCACCCATGGCAACAAATTCCATAGATTCACCACCCTCTGGCTGAAATCCTGGGTACTATGAAGGCTGATGTCAATGATGGAACTGAATAAGTTTACAACACTCTGCAGCTTATTATGATAGTGTAATATTATGTAGATCAGGTGGGCTGGAGTTCTGGCCTGCAAGCCAGGCTACGTTAGTTTACTGTATGTTGAGAATGTTGCAATGGGTTTCTCAATAAGAGTGAAGCTTTGAATTCTTAATCGCAGCTGAGTAACTTCACTTGGAAACCTGACATTGATGCAAGATTCAGCTGTGAGGGCCGACATGGTCAAATATCTGACCATCCCAAGCATTTCCAAAGGTTGCTGGTATCCAACCATCTTACAGCACAAGTCAAAATTACTGACTTTGCAATTGTGATAATACAGAATTAATTTGCATTAATAGTGAAGACAAGTTCTTCACATTAAACATGCTTTACGTGTCTAGCCATGTTGAAGACCATAATTAAGTTCATGCTACAATTACATTCATAATTACTTTTAAAATAATTAAAAACAATTTGCATCTCATCTGGGAGTAAACAAACATTCTCCTCCTTAGGCAGTGATGGTTCTATCTCAGTGTCTAATTAAGGAAAGAAAAGGGGTGAATTAATGCAACACAATAACTGAGTAGTTGACGAGGTGGTACAGTCTGTGCAGTTCCTGCTGATCAGAAGGATATATAGTATTTGCCAAGGAAATGGACTGGTGAGTATTAAATAAACCAGCATAATGCTGATTTGGATTTTACCCAGTGAAATGTGCGAGTAGAAATTTCCAAATGGAATCAGTAATGTATAATTTGCACTTTCAAAGTTCAAATTTTCAAAGTACATTTATTATCAAAGAATGTATAAATTAAACAACCTTGAGATTTGTTTGCTTAGACAGCCACAAAGCAAGAAATTCAAAAATAACATAATAAAAAAGACCAACACCTGATGTGCAGAGAAAGGGGGATTAAAAAAAAAACAAATCACACAAACAATAGAAGCGAGCAACAATGTTCTGAAGCAAAATGAGTCCTTAGATCAGAAGCCCAGAGCAGCCTGGAACTGGCTCAAAGCCAACTCAGTTGATTACATTGGTGGGTATGGAGAGAAGAGTAAGTATCGCGGGAGAGCAAGTGAAATCGGCTCTCTCCTCCGATCCTGACACCCTGTCCTTTCAGTCTGTCTGGGCTGGTGTTTAAATTGTCTTCCAGTCACTGTCCACAGCAGTGCTCCTGATCTTCATTCTGTGCCAGACGCATCCTTCCACATAACGTTACATCTACCCTCTCACTTCCACGCTGGTGCTCAGAACTCTGCCATACCGTTGCAGTGGAGCAGTCATCATAGGACCAGGAGCATGTTATACCAGTTTGACTCCCTTGACTTCCTCAGTGTACAACCACATTCAGTCCAGATTAGAAGAGACACTCAGCATTTCTGGGACAGCTACTGCCCCTCTGCTGCCAATGGACCATACACAGGTCAATAGGGTGGTTAGGTTATGGAATGCTTTTTATCAGGCAAGGTATTGAGTTTAAAAAGTCAAAGTTATGTTGCAAATTTACAGAACTCTGGTCAGGCCACATCTGGAGTATTGCATGCAGCTCTGGTTACCCTACAATAGGAAGAATATTGAGGCTTTGGTAATGGTGCAGAAGAGGTTTACCAGGATGCTGCCTGGTTTAAAAGGCTGGACAAACTTGGGTTGTTCTCTCTGGAGTGGCAGTCAGAGATGATCTGCTGGAGGTTTATAAGATTGAGAGGCAGAGATAGAGTAGACAGTGTGTATCTGGTTCCCAGAGTAGAAATGTCTAATACCAGAGGGCATGCATTGAAGGTGAGGGGGTAGGTTCAAAAGGGGATGTAAGTTTTCTACTCAGTGGTGGATGCACAATGGGTAGTAGAAAGAGGCAGAACCATGAGGGAGGTGATGGGCAGCTGGAGGAGGGGGCAGAGTGAAACTAGAATGGGGGAAGGGGAGGGAATTACCAGAAGTTGGAGAATTCAATGTTACCAGAATATGCCATCTGTGTAGTCTCTAGCCCCTTGGCATGAACATTGAATTCTCCAACTTCTGGTAATTCCCTCCCCATCCCAGTTTCACTCTCCCCCACTCCCCCAGCTGCCTACTACCTCCCTCATGGTTCCACCACCTTCTACTACCCATTGTTTCCCTGTATTCCTTCACATTTCCTGCCTATCCCCTCCTGCTTCCCTTCCCCCACTCATCTTTCCCCTTACTGGTTTTTCACCTGGACCCTACCAGCCTTCTCCTTCCCACCCTCCCCCCACCTTCTTTATAGGGCCTCTGCCCCTTCCCCCTACAGTCCTGACGAAGGGTTCCAGCCCAAAACATTGACTCATCATTTCCACCAATGCTACCCGTCCTGCTGAGTTCCTCCAGCGTTTTGTGCGTGTTGCTTTGATCCCAGCATCTGCAGAATATTTTGTTTAGGGGGGGATTAGTTTATTGCATTTTTTTGATATACCTTTGCTGGTTTAGCATGACATTGTGGGCTGAAGGGCCTGTTCCTGTGCTGAACTATTCTATGTTCCATGAACACTGCCTAATTTCTTCTCTTTTTGCACCACTTTGACATATTTCTTATTGTAACTCTAATTTTTAATGTATTTCACTGTACTGCTCCACTGTTCATTGTTTCACAAAACAACAAATTTCATAATGTATATCAGATTCTGATTTGCTGCTTTATTTGAAGGGACAATCCTCTGACTTTAGGAGACCTGAATGAGCAGGTTTCTAACAAGACTGATAAATAGTTCAATCAGCTTCAAAGACTACAGAATATTACTCAGTCAGTCAGTGCTTCCTTCAGCAGCAAACAATAGATAGAATATAATGCAGACAAGGATGACACTTTGGGAGGACAAACCAGGGTAGGACCTGAGTTGTGCCCCAAAACAAAGGGACCTAGGAATACAGGTCTGAAAGTCCTTGAAAGTGGCATCACAAGTACAGTAGTACAGAGCTTTGGTGCGTTTGCACTCAAATCAGGGCACTGTATACAGTCTCACCGACACCTGCGCAGTGATCCCTGAACAGCACCCTCAGTCTCACTGACACCTGTGCAGTGAAAGTCAACACTGGAGTGTAATCAGTGGAGCTTAGAAAGGGATAGTTGGACTTCTATTGCAGATTGAGATTTTAAAGATCTTAAACCTTATTGCCATTCTTCAGTACAGAAGTGTAAAAGAGAATGAAATGATTGCTACTGTAGATCTGATGCAATATAAAAAACAATAGGCAAAGAGAACAGAACAAATATCAATACATAAGGTAGCTTACAAACATAGTTGGTTGATTGCATGTCCATAAAATGACACTAGGCACAGGAGTGTCCACACATGAGGTGACTCTGACAGGAAATGATAAAGTAATGGTGGTTGTGGATGTGGAGGGCTGGGTTAGTGGATGGAGGTGCTGTTTGGCCCTACTGCTTGCAAGAAGTAACTTTCCGAGTGTGGTGATCCTGGCATGATGCTGTGTTGCCTCTTCCCTAATCAGAGTGGGAACAAAGAGTCCATGAGTTTTCAAAGTACAGTTATCATCAAGGTATGTATCCATTATATAACTTCGAGATTCATCTCCCTAAAGGCAGCCACAAAACAAAAAAAACCCAAAAGAACCCATGAAAAAGACTGTTAAACACCCAATGTTCAGAGGAAAAAAACAAATCATGCAAATAATAAAAGTAAATAGCACTTGGAGCAAAGATGAGTCCTCAGACACAGACTGGAGCAGGCCTCAGCCTCAGCACAGAGCAGAGTAAACATCTCGGAGCAAAGGTGAGTCCTCAGACACGAAGCCTGGGCCTGGAGCAGCCAGAGCAGGCTGAGTGTAGGAGACATGGCCTCAGCCTCAGTGTAGAGCTGAGTAAACAACACCGCAGCGAGCAGAACCAGCCCGACACTTGCCTCTGGTCCTGCCATGTCTTTCCAAACTGTCTGGCCCTGCATTTAAATCGTCTGAACATCAGGTTGTTCCTCACTAAGGCTCAGGCCCTGAATTGATCTGCTCTGGGCCTGGACCCTGCCTCCACGTTCCAGCCTGTACCTGACCTTCCCAAATCAGCCCGCCATTTAGATTGATCAATCCTCATTCTCAGTTTAGGTTTCCAGGCTCCTTTCGAGAAGTTTCTATCTAACAGACGACAGTCTCTCTGATGGACTTCATTTCTGAAGGAGCCTGCAAAATCCCAATCCCCATGGAAACCCAGCAATCCCCTGCACACTCCAGTCATTACCAGCAACATAGCACACTAATAACCAGGTGGGAAAGCCCAGGAGACACTTAATAATCTCTTGCATTCTGCTCTGCAGGGCCACCTGCACATTTTATAACATATCAGCTGATGAATCCGTGATCCAATTACTGAGATGGCTTACCACAGCTGTTTCCACACTTGGCAGCTCACCCTGTGTATCTTGTAAGAGCATGAAATGTAATTCAGTGTTACTTCACTGACTGCAGATTTTCCCATCTGGATGGGACAGCTGGAGCCAACTGCTGTCTGGTTCCTCTTTTAAAGAAGGGGCAGGAATACAGAAATTAGGAGCAAGACAGTTTCTTGCTACTGCTCCACAATCATGGACAATCCTCCATCTTGATACCATAATCTTACACTGTGGCTTGATCCCTCCAGCCTCAAAGAAAAGAAACTAAGCAGGCCAGGCAGCATCTATGGGGGGGGGGGGGGGAAGTACAGTCAACTTTTTGGACCAAAACCTTTTGTCAGGACTGGGTTTTGGCCCAAAGTGTTGACTGCACTTTTTTCCATGGATGCTGCCTGGCCTGCTGAGTTCCTCCAGCATTTTGAGTATGTTGCTTGGATTTCCAGCAGCTGCAGACTCTCTTGTTTGTGATCAGTGACTTTGACTTTGGAAAGTTTATTGGTGCTGGTCTCCTGGGATTTTCACACACAACAGTCTCTAGGTTTTATAAAGAATGGTGCGAAAAACAAAAAAAAACATCCATTGAACGGAAGTGCTGTAGGCAAAAATGCCTTGTTAACAAGAGAGGTTAGAGAACAGCCAGATTGTTTCAAGCTGACAGTAACTCAAATAACCAGGTGTTACAACAGTGATGTGCAGAAGACCATCTCTGAATACACAACACATCAAAGCTTGAAGTAGCTGTGCTACAGTTGCAGAATATCATTCATACAATGGCCACTATTGGGTACAGGAAGTATCTGATAAAGTGCCCATGAGTGTATCTAACAAACTCTCATATGTTTGCCCTGCTGCCCCAGAATATTCAGACTCATGAATATTCTCTACATTCTTTCCATTCCAATAATAACCTTCCTTGGATAAGGAGACTGAAAATTGCACAAAACATTTACAAATTGCATTAAGTTGAATGAAAATCATAAACACTAGATGCTCAAAATCTAAGTCAAAAATAGAAAATGCTGGAAATGCACAACAGGTCAGGAAACATCTGGGGGAAGAGAAATGGAACAAATGCTTCAGGTCAGAGATTCTGCATGAGTTTTGACAAAGATCTTTGACCTCAAATTTTGACTCTTCATTTTCCTATAGATGCAGACTGACCTGCAAAGTATTTCCAACATTTGGTACAAAATGTCAAGTGTTTATTCATTTCCATAGCTGCTGCCTGATTTGCTGAGCTCCTCCAGCATCTTGTATGTGTTGCTTAAAGGTCGCAGTCATGCAGTGTGCCATTTAACATTTTACAGCTCCAGTGATCAGAGTTCAATTCTCATGACTGACTGACAAAGGAGTTTGTATGTTTTCCCTGTGACTGCATGGATTTCCTCCCACAATCCAAGGACAGAAGTTAGGGTTAGTAAGTTGTGGCCATGCCATGTTTGTGCTGGAAGCACAGGGACACTTGTGGGGTGCCCCAATGCATCCTCAGACTGGGTTGGTCATTGATGCAGAAGTTGCATTTCACTATGTTTGGATGTTTTCATGTATGTGAGATGAATAAAGCTAATCTTTAATCTTTGTTTCTTTGATCCATGACCTTCTAGTTTAGAGGCAGACTTATAACAGTCTGATCGAAAGAGAGGACCGAGTCCAGGTTAAACAAGCTTTTTATGGAAAGGAGCAGCTATGCAAAGTTTTGAGGGAAGAAATGGAAACTGGGATGCATGCCCCTTTTGGAGCCAGAGGTCCCTTGGGATCTACACTGAGGAGGAGGAAGCTAATAGGAGCAGATAGCCATGAAGGCTAACTCAAGGGTAGAAGACCATGCTTCTGGATGCAATGCCAAAGTTTCAATCACCTCGAGTGGTCAAGGATGGTGAATGTTACTGTGGGCAACAGAGCACCACTGGTCTCAAGCTTTTGCCCACCCCATCATTCATGGGACAACAAAGGAAAGATAAATCCAACCTGATGAGCTGGGTAACATTTAGACTGAAAACCATTTCTCAGAATGAGAGAAAAGATTTGGAATTTGGCTGAAAGTTGGGCAAATGAGCCCAAAATGGGATTGAGAATTCAAACAGTGACCTCAAACGAAGGGCTGAGTGAAGTGAAACAACTGCTGCTGATAATCTCCTGAGGGCCTCTCCCACATTTCAATAATTTACATTAATGCCTGTGATTATATGGCTAAGTTACACAATGATTCATATATTTAAGTACCCTCATCAGCAGAGTATAATAAAGCACAACTGCAAATTGTTAGTTCTAATAGTCTCACATTATTATGGCGGAGGCCTATCTCCAGAAAGCTGTTTGTTCATTCAGAATTACAAAGGGAGTACAATAAGCAGGCTGCTCCAAGCAATTATTAATGATAACGGAGTGGGCTCAAAATGGGTTGAAATTTTACTGTGCAACATTAAGAAAATACATTCACAGTTTCAATTATCTTCCTCCAAACTTTTGTCATTGCCCTTAACTGATTAAACCAGTTAGAATTATAGCCATCTAGGTCTAATGTTTGGAATTAAGTGATCTATTCACAGGGTATGCATATTAACTCGTGTGTGACCCACAGATGGTGAGCACTCCATGCCCATTGCTTTCTCCCCAAAGACCTGGCTTGGAAACAAGGCATGGTGACTGCTGAGCAGGTGAGGTAAAATGCACACCCAACAGCCCAGGATGATGGAACTTCAGCAGCTGAGAACATGTGAGCAGAACAAGGCTGTTTTAGGTGGTTCATTAATGCAACAAGGGAATTTATGGATACAAGAGATTCTGCAGAAGCTGAGAATCCAGATTAATTCACACAAAATGCTGGAGGAACTCAGCAAGTCAGGCAGCATCTATGGAGAGGAATAAGCATCTGGTTTGGGCTGAGACCCTTCATCAGGACTGGAAAGGAAGGGGAGAAAGACATAAGTGGGGAGGGGAAGGAGTACAACCTAGAAGGTGATATGTGAAGCCAAGTGGGTGGTGGTGGGGGGAATAAAACAGAACATAGAAATCTACAGCATATTACAGGCCCTTCAGCCCACAATGTTGTGCTGACCTTGTAACCTACTCTAGAAGCTGCCTAGAATTTCCCTACTGCATGGCTCTCTATTTTTCTAAACTCCATGTACCTATGTAAGAGTCCCTTAAATGACCCTATTGTATCCACCTCTACCACCGTCACTGGTAGTGCATTCCACACACCCACCACTGGAAAAACTTACCTCTGATTCCCCCTGGTACCTACTTCCAAGCACCTTAAAACTATGCCATTGATAGTCATGATAGCCATTTCAGCCCTGGGGAAATTAAGCCTCTGGCTATCCCCATGATCAATGCCTGTGGTAGAAATGGTTAAAACTAGCGTAGTATGGGATACTTGACCATTCTGGAGCAGCTGGGCTTCAGACTGCTGATGTGTGTTGAGAATGACCTTGGATGATAAGCACATTACTGGGAACTCCAATAAATTAGATACTCGGCCCCTGAAACCAGGAGGGAGGATGCATCTAGGAGTAAATTGAGTCCTGATGACAAGAAGCAAGGAGAACTGTTAGACTCGCAAGAACAACTGTTAGATATAATTGACATCTTTTAAACAATTAATCATGTACTGAGTGTGGGATGCCAGATAGTTGTGAAGTTGTTTGTCTTGTTGTATAAATACAAGCTTGATATAACCTAAAAATCAGTTCTGGTGGAGGTGGAGACTGCTGTAGCCTCTCAATGATGTGTTAATAAACCATTGAAAGGAAAGTCAAAGCCACTCATGTTCTTAGTTAGTCTTTCCATTACAATGCCTCTCATCATCTTATACACCTCTATCAGGTCACCTCTCGTCCTGTCACTCCAAGGAGAAAAGGCCAAGTTCACTCAACCTATTCTCAAAGCATGCTCTCCAATCCAGGCAACATCCTTGTAAATGCAAACATGAGGAAATCTGCAGATGTTGCCTGGCCTGCTGTGTTCCCCAGCAATTTTTAATATATGTTGCTTGAACATCCTTGTAAATCTCCTCTGCACTCTATAGAATCCACATCCTTCCTGTAGTGAGGTGACCAGGACTGAATACAGTACTCTGTATGGGTTCTAACTGAGGTCATATAGCTATAAAATGAGAAGCTAAGAGGTGATGGGTGGAAAAGGTAAAGGCTGATGAAAAAGGAATCTGATAGGTCAGGCCACAATTGATTAGGAAAGAACAGGGGTGACAGCAGAACAGCAATAGCTAGAATTTCTGGAAGAAATTTGGAAGGCACAAAATATGTATGCCCCAAAGAGGAAGTAGTATTCTAAAGGAAAGGTGACATCCATGGCTAACAAGAGAAGCCAAAGCCAACATAAAAGCCAAAGAGCATGCATATAATAGAGCAAAGATTCATGGGAAGTTAGATGATTGAGAAGCTTTTAAAAGCCATAAAAAGGCAACTAAAAATGTCATTAAGGTAAAATGGAATATGAAAGTAAGTCAATAATATTAAAGAGGATATCAAAAGTTTCTTTAGATACATAAAGTGTAAAAGTGAGGTGAGTGTGGATATTGGACCCCTGGAAAATGATGCTAGAGAGGTAGTAACAGGGGACAATGAAATAGTGGCTGAACTGAATAAGTGCTTTACATGAGTTCTCATTGTGGAGGACACTAACAGTATGGCAGAAGTGCCAGATGGCAGGGAGCATGAGGTGTATGAAGTTACCATAACTGGACAGAAGGCCTTTGGGGAAAATGAAAGGTCTGAAGGTAGATAAGTCACCTAAACCACATGGGTGTACACCCTAGAGTTCTGAAAGAGGTGGCCAAAGAGATCATGAGGAGGAGGCATTAATGATCTTTCAAGAATCACAAGATTCTGGAATGGTTCTGGAAGAATGGAAAATTGCAAATGTCACTCCACTCCAAGAGGGGAGAGTCAGAAGAAAGGAAACTATAGGCCAGTTAGTCTGACCTCAGTGGTTGCAAAGATGTCAGTCAATTATTAAGGATGAAATCTCAGGGTACTTGAAGGCACGTGATAAAATAGGACATAGTCAGCATAGCTTCCTCAAGGGAAATCTTGCCTGAAAAATCTGTTGGAATTCTTTGAAGAAGGAACAAGCAGGATAGATGAGAATTAGCTGATATTATTACATGGATTTTCAGAAGTCCTTTGACAAGGTGCCACACATGAGGCTGCTTAACAAGCTATGAACCCATTGGATTACAGGAAAGATCCTAGCATGGATAAAGGAGTGGCGAGTTGGTAGGAGACAATGGGAATAAAGGGAGCCTTTTCTGACTGGCTGCCGGTGACTAGGGGTGTTCCACAGGGGTCTATGTTGAGACCGATTCTTTTTACGTTATATGGCAATGATTTGGATGATGGAATTGATGGCTTTGTTGCAAAGTTAAAGACGATTTTAAGATAGGTGGAGGGGCAGGTAGTTTTGAGGAGGTAGAGGTTACAGAAGGACTTTGATAGATTAGGAGAATGGGCAAAAAAATGGCAGATGGAATGCAGTGTCGGGAAGTGTACGGTCATGCACTTTGGTAGAAGGGAAGTTTGGCCAGGTGGATTCAGAATTGGCTTGCCTGCAGAAGGCAGAGGGTCGTGGTGGAGGGAGTACACTCAGATAGGATTGTGACCAGTGGTGTCCCACAAGGATCTGTTCTGGGACCTCTACTTTTCATGATTTTTATTAATGACCTGGATGTGGGGGTAGAAGGGTGGGTTGGCAAGTTTGCAGACGGACACAAATGTTGGTGGTATTGTAGATAGTGTAGAGGATTGTTGAAGATTGCAGGGAGACATTGATAGGATGCAGAAGTGGGCTGAGAAGTGGCAGATGGAGTTCAACCTGGAGAAGTGTGAGGTGGTACACTTTGGAAGGACAAACTCCAAGGCAGAGTACAAAGTAAATGGCAGGATACTTGGAACTGTGGAGGAACAGAGGGATCTGGGGGTACATGTCCACATATCCCTGGAAGATGCCTCACAGGTAGATGAGGTAGTTAAGAAAGCTTATGGGGTGTTAGCTTTCATAAGTCGAGGGATAGAGTTTAAGAGTCGCGAGGTAATGATGCAGCTCTATAAAACTCTGGTTAGGTCACACTTGGAGTACTGTGTCCAGTTCTGGTCACCTCACTGTAGGAAGGATGTGGAAGCATTGGAAAGGGTACCAGAATGCTGCCTGGTTTAGAGTGTCTGCATTATGATCAGAGATTAAGGGAGCTAGGGCTCTTTGGAGAGGAGGATGAGAGGAGACATGATAGAAGTGTACAAGATAATAAGAGGAATAGATAGAGTGGATAGCCAGAGCCTCTTCCCCAGGGCACCACTGCTCAATACAAGAGGATATGGCTTTAAGGTAAGGGGTGGGAAGTTCAAGGGGGATATTAGAGGAAGGTTTTTTACTCAGTGGTTGGTGTGTGGAATGCACTGCCTGAGTCAGTGGTGGAGACAGATACACTAGTGAAGTTTGAGACTACTAGACAGATATATGGAGGAATTTAAGGTGGGGGCTTATATGGAAAGCAGGGTTTGATGGTCGGCACAACATTGTGGGCCGAACGGCCTATAATGTGCTGTACTACTCTATGTTCTCTGTTCTATATGTTCTAAGACTAGTCTCTAAATGGAGTGAAAATACAAAGAAAAATGAGATGCAAATAAAATTGGGAGTCCTTGTGCAGGATTCCTTAAATGTTAATTTGCAGGTTTAATCAGTAGTGAGGAAGGCAAATGCAATATCAGCATTCATGTCAAGAGCTCTAGAATATAAAAGCAAGGATGTAATGTTGAAACTTTATAAAGCTCTGGTAAGGCTTCACTTGGAGTATTGTGAACAGGTTTAGGCCCTTTATCTTAGAAAGGATGTGCTGAAAGTGAAGGTTCAAAAGCCGGGGGGGGGGGGGGGAGGCTGGTGTTCACAATTGAATGGCATTTCAAAGCCCTAGGTCTGTATTCACTGGAATTCAGCAGAATGAGGGGTGACCTCATTGAAACCTATCGAATGGTGAAAGCCCTCGATAGAGTGGAAGTTGTCACAAAGGAGGGTGCTGGTAGCAGACCCAAATGCAAGACACAGACACTGAAGTACAAGGAACAGGACTTGACTAGAGTAGGGATGTGACAGGATACAGACGAGGAGCAGGGACAAGAACGCAGACTGGGCTTGGACTGGGAGCCAGAGACTGGACAAGTATCTAGAACCTGGGTCTTGCCTCAGGCTCCAGCCCCAGAACCAGGCATGGACATGATTGGGGGTCTTGAAGCTTGAGGCTTGGAGACAGGCTTGGGGTCTTGAGGCTGCAGGCTGGGGTCTTGGGTGTTGGAATGTGGAGGCTGATAACTTGGAGGCTGGAGCTCGGTGACAGACTGGGAACTGTACATCAACATGGAGCTGGGACTTATCCTTCGAAAAGCCAGGACTCATCTTCAACATGAAGGAACTGTCTGTCATTCTTTGGTGTTTGTCTCTTCTTGTCCTCGCCTATGAGGTAAGTCAGGCCATTCTGCCATTGCCCTGCGGGGGTATCTGTCTTGTCCTGTCCTTGCCTCTGTGGGGTAAGTCAGGCTGTTCTGCTGTTGCCCTGCAGGGGATCTGTCTTGTTTTGTCTTTGCCTCTGTTGGGTAAGTCCAGCCGTTCTGCCGTTATCCGACGGATGGACCTGTCCCACCTTGGTGTGAAGATAAAGTTGAGTCCCGGCTTGTCTAAGGATAAGTCCGGCTCTATGTTTATGTTCAGTCCAGTCTCATGTTAGTGTCGTGTTAAAGATGAGTCCTGGCCTTTCGAAGGATAAGTCCCGGCTCTATGTTGATGTATAGTTCCCAGTCTGTCTCCGAGCTCCAGCCTCCGAGTTATTAGCCTCAAGAGCCAAGACCCCAGCCTGCAACCCTCAAGAGCCAAGACCCCAGCTTGTCTCCAAGCACAGGCCTCCAGCCCTCAGCCACATCCTGTCCTGAAGCCATGTCATGTCCTTGCCTGGTTCTGGGGTCCGAGCCTGAGGCAAGGCCCAGGTTCTGGGTCCTTGTCCAGTCTCTGGCTTGGAGTCCAAGCCTCGTCTCCTAGATCATGGTTTCTAGTCCTGCTTTCCCTAGCCAAGGCTCCTAGTTCTTAGTTCCTTCTCCGGGTTCCCTGTCTAGTCCATGTCCTAGCCCAAGTCTGCATTCTTGTCCCTGCTCCTTGTCTGTATCCTGTCACGTCCCTTCTCTAGTCAAGTCCTGTTCTTTGTACTTCAGTGTCTGTGTCTTGCATTTGGGTCCGTTCCCAACACCCACCATTGTGACATCGATGGCATGGACAAGGAGGATCAAAGGGTCTGCTTCCATGCAGTATAACTGTGAAGCTGTAGCTAGCTAGACTACAATATAGGACAGGTAAGAGTCCCCAAGAATGCTGATGGCATGCAGAAATGTGTTGATCAGCAGCTTCTCCTGACAATTGGAACTTAGTGATCCTGTTTGGGTGTTTTGACAAACTAACAACTTTGCTGTTTCATTAATTCTTAATTATGTAATTAGCTGAATTTACTTTCCCTCACAAAGATGGTGGCATTTCATCACATCTCCCTAGGTCTATAGCCAAGCATCTAAGTATAAATGATAGTAGTTGCTGAGTAAACTTAAAATTTAAGATTTTAAATTGCTATTGCTATTCATTAACATTGTGTGCGAAAATGAGTGCTAAAATCTTGAGCCTGGTCATAAGGAAGTTGACAATAATAGAGAGAAGGTAGATAGTAGGGAAGAATTGACCTTCTAGTAATGTCTCAGAGCTGGCTGATGGTGTAGTGACATCCGCACCGGATTTCGAGGTGAGTGGTCATGGGTTCGAATCCGGCAGGATCCTTGCATTCTTTCGGTCTGTGCTGGGTTCGGAGCAACTCAGCCTTGTGAAAAACAGACAAATGCTGAAGGAATAGCAAGGTTGCTGCCCGACGCGCCACAAGGCACGGAAAGGAACAACACTGGCAAGGGTGCTGCCCGACGCGCCACAAGGCGCAGAAAGGAACAACACTGGCAAGGGTGCTGCCCAACGCGCCACAAGGCGCGGAAAGGAACAACACTGGCAAGGGTGCTGCCCGACGCGCCACAAGGCGCGGAAAGGAACAACACGATGCCTGATAGAGGTCAAATGTTCAGAAAGGAGAAAGGAAAGGGACTTGAGCAATGGAAGACAATTTGGGTGTAGATGGGAGATTGAAAACATGAGGCAGGCTTGATTAAGCTTTAGACAGTTTTGTCCTTGTGGACAAAGAAGCTTGTAATGAAATGGTACATACAGAAATATATAAATTAATTAAAGGTTCATAATTCTAGCTTAACATTAATAAGGTTTAGATGGTTGCCATGCTTAATTCCCACAAAGTAGACCTATCCAAATTACTTATCAGCATTGTAACCCAAGTCTGTCATATGCCTGTAGTTTAGAAATGCAAATAAGCATCTTGTGAATATTAATTAAGGATCAAACATTATGCTTTTCTCCATGTTTTAATGAACACTCTGATTCAGGTAGAGCCAAGTCCCACATTAATCCATGTGTCTAAACACATCTCGTACTTGTTATTTAGTCTGGCATTTAACCTGTGTGATGGCACTGAGCTACATCAGTTTCACCACTCTGCATGCAAATATGAAATATTTACATAATAATTTAAAAACTGCAGACTGCTCAACTTTGATTAAATGCCTAAAAGGTAAACTAGACAATTTTGGAGAAAAACTTATAAATTCTATTCCAAAAACTTTGTTTTTTAAAATATCTGATAGATATCATTGCTGTGTATATTTGCATACATTAGTACGATATTGTTACTAAACTCACTATAGTAAAATTGAGTTAAGTTCAGTTCATCTAACGAATGGCAATGGGACCTGATATTCTTGAACTACTGAACTGACAGATACACATGAAAAGTTTAGATTCAATGTGAGTCAACAACATAACTTCGCTTGGATGCAATATCTGTGCTTGCATCCAAAGATATTTGTGGACTATTTAGTGGGAGCTGTGTATCAATTTACTGTTATGTGCCTCAAGACCACCTTTGGCTGTAAAGTGCCTTGGGACAGTCTGGGGTTGTCGCAGGTCCCACAGAAACCCAGCAGCGTAGTTCCACTCACCTAAGTAGAGCAACTTAGTTGATGTCTCAATCTGTACAGTCTGAGAGATGAGGCAGAGGGGAATGAATTTCTGACTATAACAAAGGGCTTTGAAGCTCTAATATGCATCCACTATGCTTAGAATAGCAACTTGCCAACTGGAGATTCCACAATAAAATATTAAGTCCTGGTGCTGAATGTGATTCATCACCTGGTTTATAATCTTGCGAAGGCAGCATTGGCTGGGAAAGAACTCATTAAAATCTTTCCAAGCAAAATGCAGCTTTTTAAGCTCCACCTGAAGCTGCTTTAATTCTTGATGAGAAATGTGGAAAATTTTTGACTATAGTGATGGAAACAATAATTATTGGTTGGTTCTGTCTTCCTGCGAACCGAGAGGAATGAAACTGGGGAAGGAAAAGTTGTGGGCTTGTATTGCATGGAATCGTTTAATAAAATAAAAATCCTTATGTCCCCAGGAATGACTGAATTTAAATACAAGACAGAAGTGTATGAGATCACAGTATTATGAAGTAATACTGGAGGAAGCCATACAGACCATTATGCATCTACTTGCAAGAACTATCTCAATCCCCCATTTCTTTTCACTTGACCCGAGAATATTTTGCCGTTTAAGTACTCAACAATTCCTTTCTGAAAATCACTGTGGAATTTGCATCCCTCAGCCCTTCAATCACTCCTTACAAATCAATGCAATTTACCCGGGTTTGTGTATTGATTCCTCAGTCAAAGAAAATAGTTTCTTATTTTCCCCCATTAAACTTCTTCCTGATTCAGAGATTCTATGTTAAGTTTCCACTTGCCTTTCTCAGATTCAGAAAAGGTTGTCCCAATTTCTCTTGATTTAATGTGCAACTGCAATCCTTCATTTATGGACCCTTTCAAGAAACAAAGTTATGCTATTCCAAAGGTTTATTATCAAAGTATACAACTCTGAAATTCTTTTTCTCCAGATATCCATGAAACCAAGAAGGAAAAGAAAGGCAGGACAATCATCAACCCCCCAAATCCCTCCTCTCCGGACAAACAAAAAATGAACACACAACAAGCATATCGACCCCCAAATCCACTTCCCCGCACACAAAAAAACAAATCAGGCAAACAACTCAGAATATTAAAAAAAATACTATAGGAGTGATAAAAGTCTATCATCAAGTCCATATTGAAAATGCAGAAATCCTGGGTAATATTCTCTGAGCACAGCAGCGGCTTCTCCGCTCTGCAATCAGAGGGATCCCCCAGCAATCAAAAGGCAGTCTCTTCTTTCTGAGGGCAGAGTGATCCCCCAGTCTCCTGTAAATCTTAAGAGTAAAAAAATTAAGCAAGTTTCACATGAAATCCTTCCTGGGGTTCAATTTATCCTTTCTTGGTGTCCTAAGTCCCACATCCACTTAACCCTGGATTCTTTCCTTATTTCCTGTTCAAACTATTGATAACTAAACAATTGAATGGAGCTTGGATAGTGTCCATCCAGCAGCTCTTCCCTTGATTCACAAAGTACTTCATCCACCTCCTCTAAATCTGCCCAAAATTAGATACAAAATGCTGAAGGAGCTTGGTCAGGCAGCATCTATGAAAAGACCAACCATTTTAATTCCAGTCCCCATTCTCATTCCAACATGTCGGCTCATTGCCTCCTCTACTCCTGCAATGAGGCCACACTCAGGTTGGAAGAGAAACTGTCTGGGCAGCCCTCTTCCTTCTTTTCAGTTCCTCACTCTGGCTTTTGTTTTATATCTTCTCTTCTCACCTGCCAGTCATCTCCCCCAAAGGCCCTCCATCTTCCCTTCCTTCCACGGCCCACTCTCCGCAAGACCATAAGACACAGGAGCAGAAATAGGCCATTTCGCCCATCAAGTCTGCTCTGCCATTTCAGCATAGTTGATCCAATTTTCCTCTAAGCCCCAATCTCTTGCCTTCTCCCCATATCCCTTCATGCCCTGACCAATCAAGAATCTATCAACCTCTGCCTTAAATATACATAAAGACTTGGCCTCCACAGCTGTCTGTGGCAACAAATTCCACAGATTCATCACCCTCTTGCTAAAGAATGGAGATCCTCCTCATCTCCATTCTAAAAGGACAACCCTATATTCTGAGGCTGTGTCTCTGATCTTAGACTCTCCCAATATGGGAAACATCTTCTCCACTTCCTGTCATGGTTCGGTCCGTGTTGTCCGCATTCCGGTTCACGGTCCAGTCCGTTGGCTCAGGACTCCGGGTCTTCCAGTTGTCTCTTGTTTTGTTTGAGTGAATCATTGGCACCTGATTCCCATCTTGGCTCTCAAGGCTAATAACTCGATGCTGGAGCTCGGAGACAGACTGGGAACTGTACATCAACATAGTCGGGACTTATCCTTTGAAAGGCCGGGACTCATCTTTAACACGACACTAACATGAGACTGGACTGAACTTAAACATAGAGCTGGACTTATCCTTAGACAAGCCAGGACTCAACTTTATCTTCACACCAAAGTGGGACAGGTCCATCCGTCGGGCAATGGCAGAACGGCCTGACTTGCCCCACGGAGGCCAGGACAGGACAAGGCAGATACCCCACAGGACAATGGCAGAATGGCCTGACTTAACCCACAGAGGTGAGGACAAGAAGAGACAAACACCAAAGAACAACAGACAGTTCCATCTCTGCATTGGGGTTGCTCTGAGTCACAGTTTGGCCAGCAACCTCAGTTGGCTACAGAAACAGACAGATCCCTACCTAGCTTGAGTGGCTAGCAGCCACTCAGCTGGCCCGAGAAACGGCCAAATCCACACCACAAAGACAGCTCCAACTATCAACAACAAAGCTCCATGAAGCGATGGTTCTCCAACACAGCCTAAAGATGGCAAGTGGCTCCTCTAGCCTTCCACTGGCAGGTTGCTCCTAGGAAATCTTGACAAGACATACCAGCAGCCCACCCTTGACCCCAAGGCCACTTGTATTCCAAGCCCCAAGACTGGAATCAGGTGCCTATGATTAACTCAACCAAACAAGGTACAGCTGGAAGATCCAGAATCCTGAGTCTACGGACCGGACTGTGAACCTGAATGCAGACTTCACAGACCGGACTGTGACAATCAATGTCTATCTAAGCTAGTCCCATTTGCCTGTGTTTAGCCCATATCTCTCTACATCTTTCTATCTGTGCACCTCCATTTGCTTGCTCCTCATACCCATCATCCTCTGTGTGAGTAACACTTCCCCTCGGGTTGCTTTAAAAATTTTCACATCTCATCTTAAATCTATGTTCTCTAGTTTTAGATTCCCCTAACGTGGGGGGAGAAAATCCACCTTGCTGACATGCCTCATGAGTGATATCCTTCTATAAGCCTCTCCTTATAATTGGTAACATCCTCCTTCACTAGGGCCGAAATGCTACCTTCTGGAGGGCCAGAGTGATTCACGTGGGTACAGTCACTCTCCTTTCCTATCAGATTCCTTCCTCTCCAGTCCTTTACCTTTTTCACACACCTGGCTTCATCTTGCTATCCTCCTTCTCCTTCCCCCAACTTTTCATTCTGGCATCTGCCCCGTTCCTCTCCAGTCCTGAAGAAGGGTCTTGTCTCCCAGCATCAACTGTTTATTCATTTCCACAGATGTGATCTGACCTGCTCAGTTCCTCCAGCATTTTGTGCAAGTTGCTTTGCATTTCCAGTATCTGCAGATTAATTTTGTTTAACATAACGCCATGTTCAAAATGGCAATTTGGGATTGTATTGAATGCTGACATTGCCTGTAACCCAAGCATCTGATAAAAGAACCAAGAAAAGTCTACATCTCCTCTATCGTGCTCAACACCCAACCAGAGTGCTAAGCTCTGAAACACACTTCCTCCTCTCTGTCTACCTTTCTATCATTCTTGAACTCTTTCAGTAAAGGAAGTTTAGCCTTGGTTCCCAATGGAGAGACAGTGCTCCATGATGAATATGAAGAAAGCTTCCCACAAAGATCTCGTGATCCCTGACCAGTGGCCTTCCACATTCCTCTTGACAGCAGTCCAAAGGGAGCACAATGGTCTAGCAAGAATGGTCTAACAAGCTAAGTTCACAATGATGAATTTTCATAGGACGTAGAAGTTTTTTCAGTAACTTCAGAGTGTAAAATTCTTCCTTATCATCTTATGTGAGTTCTTGATATCAGCAATGATTTGTTCCCATTTTGGTTTAGCGGTGACTGATGAAGCCATTGTGGGTTTGTTGGCTCTTCTGCAAAATGGGGCAGGTGCCGACTGACATGGTGGGTGAATGAGGACGAGCAGTCTGTGAGCACACGTTACAATCAGAATCGGAATCAGGCTTATTATCACTGACATATATCATGAAGTTGTTTGCTTTGCAGCAGCAGTACAGTGCAATGCATAAAAATTATTATAAATGACAAGGATATATAGAAAAAGTAAATAGTGCAAAAACAGAACAAAAATAGCGAGGTAGTGTTCATAAGTTTATTGGGCCTTCAGAAATCTGGTGGTGAAGGGGAGGAAGCTTGTTAAAGCATTGAATATGTGTTTACAGGCTCCTGTGCCACCTCCCTGGATGCGGTCATGAGAAGAGGGCATGACTTGGATGGTGACGGTGTAGTCACTCTTCCACACCTGCACATTGAGGTGGTGACATATCTGTTTGCTGAGCTGTGGCTCACATGGGGAACGGTCAATGCTTTCCAGGATCTCTGTGCGAAACAGGGTGTTGCAGTGCAGCAAGGGACAGCAAACAGACTGCAGGAGGAACTCAGTACGTCCTCAGGCAGATCGATATTTCTCCATATTCCAACATTTGTGCTTTTGTTTGCGTCTCTTGGCAGCGAGGCCCAAGCTAGTTGAGGCCCATCCTCTCAGATACTTCAGTGAACGAGCTGACAAAGTTCAAAGTTAAATTATTGTCAAAGTACATGTATATCACCTTATACAACCCTGAGATTCTTTTTCTTGTGGATGTTCTCAATAATAGACAATAGACAATAGGTGCAGGAGTAGGCCATTCAGCCCTTTGAGCCAGCACCACCATTCACTGTGATCATGGCTGATCATCCACTATCAGTATCCAGTTCCTGCCTTATCCCCATAACCTTTGATTCCACTATCTTTAAGAGCTCTATTCACCTCTTTTTTGAAAGCATCCAGAGACTTGGCCTCCACAGCCTTCTGGGACAGAGCATTCCATACATCCACCACTCTCTGGGAGAAAATGTTTTTCCTCAACTCTGTTCTAAATGGCCTACCCCTAATTCTTAAACTGTGAATCCATAATGGACCAATAACCATAATAGATCAATGAAAGACCCACCAGCTTGGGTGTTCAACCAGTGAGCAGATCAACAAACTGTGCAAATACAAAATAAATTAATAATAATAATAAAAAGTAAGCAACAAATATTGAGAACATGGAATGAAGAGGCCTTGAAAGTGAGCCCATAAATTATGTGAATGTTTCAATGATGGGGCAAGTTTGGTACATGGAGCTTAGAAAAATAGAGGGCTACAGGTAGCCCTAGGTAATTTCTAAAGTAAGTACATGTTCAGCACAGCATTGTGGGCCAAAGGGCCTGTATTGTGCTGTAGGTTTTCTATATTCCTTTGTTTCTAAGTGAGGTTGAGTGAAGTTATCCCCTTCGGTAAGAGCCTGATGTTTGAGGGGCAATAACTGTTCCTGAACCTGGTGGTGTGACTCCTGAGGCTCCTGTACCTTCTCCCTGAAGGCAGCAGTGAGAAGAGAGCAAGGCCTGGGTCATGGGGTTCCCTGATGATGGATGTTGCTTTCCTGCGACAGCGCTGCATGTAGATGTGCTCACTGGTGGGGATCAATCACTTGGAGCTCAGCCTTTGAGCATGTCAAAATGCAAAATCTTCTATGCATTGGGATGTTTAAGTGATCTTGGTCCTGCACTTTGAACAGTTTCCCATTTGATTTTGAAGATTAGCTCCACACCTGTGAGAAGTTTGTTAGGGATGAGGCACAAAATTGTGCTGAGAAAGATTGAAAACAGTGTTGAAGCTTTGGCACAGACAAGTTTGACACTGAGATGGGTTCCATTGTAAACATAAGGTGGAGACAAATATCTCTGAGCCAAAATTATGGACAATGATTTGCAAAAATCTTGATTGATGAAGTCAGAGGATTGAGGTGAAATTAATATGTATTGTGGCTGGTGATTCCTGGAGCTAATGTGTAGTGAAGGCCATGTCCCCTGTGGATCTACAGGATGGGGCTGCCAGCCCTATGCCCAGCCCCTATCCTTTCACCGCCAGGCTCAGGACCAACCATGGCATATGAGATTGGCAGAAACTAAAATATCATAAAAAGTTTTCTAAAACTGAAATGAATGTACAAATGGCTTGCTCTAATATCCACCATAATTTAAAATATTTATCAGACAGAATTTCAATCCACTTTTATAGAAGTAGTTCTTTTGGGCAAGAGAATTTGCTAAGCAGCAATTATGACCTACATCAATAAAATTCACTAAAACTCATTTTCAGAAATTTGTAATTAGCTGATTATGCGAGGATAGGCTACAAAACAAAGTGGAGGAGTAAAGAGTCACCCATGACAGCTTGCAGATATCCATTTTTAACTGTTCGTGTGCTGTACACACAAAAAGCTGCTGTTAACGTCATGGGGCAAAGGCAAACTTCACTCTCATTGGAGTTGCAACAACTAGATTTTTATATCTTAAGTCCACCTAATTAATTAATCTGTAGTGGGGGTGGATTTGCAAAAATATAAAAGATGAGCATTGAGTTTGTATTGCGATATAAGAGACTATAGATGCTGGAAAAATGGAGCAAGAAACAACCTGCTGGAAGATCTCATGACCAGAAATGTCAACCATCCCTTCACCATCTGTTCATCTTGAATATTTCCAGATTTGCTGAGATCATTCTGGATTGAATTTGAGTTTTGTCTTTAACCATATCCATCATGATCCCAGATTTGTTCCAACTTTTACAAACAAAATTGAATAAAACCAAACTACTGTGACTAAATTATTAAATGAGTTTTTCAACTTTTACAAATCCCTGCAGTGTACACTCCCCAACAATATCCCCTCCAGTTTTCTGTCCTGCTAACCTCTCAACAATGCCGTCTCCCATACAACCCTCCCCTGCCATCACCACAGTCCTATACCCTGTCCTTTTCTTCCCTCCTCCACCATCCTCTTCCCTACTCCTCCTTCTCATGGCCAATCCTGTAAACTCTCCTCGGCTACTGTCCCAACCCACCCCACACTCCTTCACTGCTGTCTACTATCCATCCTTCTCTCTCTTGTTCCTCCACCTTTCTCCCCTCTGAAATGCAGGCAGGAAGAGAACCAACCTGCTTGGGGTTACTGTGCGTGGTCCTGTTTGCTTCTAACGGGGATGTGTAGCAAGTCAAATTGCCCATGTAGTTTCCTTCCAGAACCCTACTCTCATTTTGTCCATAAACAGTACAAATTTCTAAAGGCACTCTGTACTCAAAAGAGTTAATCTGTGCTCTTTTATTTCATTGATGTGTGACTGATAAAGTATATATGGTAACTGTTACTTCTTAATTGCATCTTGCTTCTGTTGCCACAAGTTTACTCTGAACTTCCTCCGTTTTTGCAAATTTGATTGCACATTAGTAGATCAAACGGCTGCAGATTTTAATTGCGTTTCGGGAAGATACATTGGATGTGTCCTTTCAGAATCGTGTTTGTTGTCACTGACGTAAGTCATGAAAGCTGTTGTTTTGCAGTGGTGGTACAGTACAATGCGGGATAAGTTACAATAAAAAATAAATCGTTGAAAAAAAGACTAGTGAAGTAGTGTTCATGAATTCATGGACCATTCAGAAATCTGATGGCTGAAGGTAAAAAGCTGTTCCTAAAATATTGATTATTTTCAGGCTCCTGTTCCTCCTCCTCGGTGGCAGTAAAGAGAAAAGAGTATCTCAGATGGTGAGGGTTCTTCAGGATGGATGCTGTCTTTTTGAGGCACTGCCTTTGAAAGTTGTCCTCAAAGGTGGGATAGGTTGTGCCCATGATGAAGCTGGTTTGATTCTACAAACCTCTGCAGCCTCTTTCAATTCTGTGCATTTCAGACTCCAATCCAAATGGTGATGCATCCAGTTAGAATGCTCTCTCAGGTACATATGTAGAAATTTGAAAATATCTTTGGTGACAACTTTAAATTCCTTGCTGTTATCATTTCAAGGACCAGAACTGGGTCTAGAACATAAATGCCATTACGCAGTAAGCACAACAGCACCTCTACTTCCTCAGAAGTTGCGAAGATTCGGCATGTTATTTAAAACTTTGCCTAACTTCTATAAATGTGTGTGGAGAGTTTATTGACTGGTTGCATCACAGACTGATATGGCAACACCATTGACCTTGAATGGAAAATCCTATAAAAATTAATATATACAGCCCACCCCATCAGAGTAAAGCCCTCTCCACCACTGAGCACATGAACACAGAGCACTGTCACAGGAAAGCAGCATCCATTTTCAAAGACCCCCACTACCTAGGCCATGCTCTCTTCTCGCTTCTGTCCTCAGGAAAGGGATAGAGGAGCCTCAGAACCCACACTATCATGTTCAGGAACAGCTATCACCCCTCAGCCATCAGACGCTTGAACCAGAGAGGTTATCTTTACTCACCTTCACTCATCCTATCTCTAGACCGTTCTCACAACCTATGGATTCACTTTTGAGTACTATTCATTTCATGTTCTTGATACTTGCTGCTTAGTTATTTATTATTGTTAATATCTTTTAAAATTCTTTTTCCATTTGCAAAGTTCATTGTTTTTTGCACATTGATTATTTGTCATTCCTGTTGGGGTGGTTTTTCATTTATTTTATCGTGTTTTTTGTACAAGTTTACCGTGAATGCCCTTAAGAAAATTAACCTCAGGTGTATATGGCAACATAAATGGATTTTGATAATAAAACTATCTTGAACTTTGAACTTTGACATTTCCTCAAACTCCTAAGGAAGCACAGCCTCCGGCTGGCATACCTTCTTTGTGAGTGCATCAATTACCACAGGGTGATTGTATTCGGTGCACTCCAGACGCATACTGAAGGTGGGATGAGGGCACACGGTGGATAAGTTCCTGATCTAGACCATCATGCAACCAGTCAGAATACTCTCCACTCTTCATCTGTAGAAATTTACTGCTTGTTGTGACAGCAATGAAGATGCATCAATGTAATGTAGTCAGTAAGATACCAAAGTGAAATGTTGGGAGAAATTCCATCGCATAGGGAAAGGCAACAATGTGAATTGGTTTACTGTAGAAGATTATAAAGTCAGTAACACCTAAAATGACATGACAAAGTGTGGCAGTGAATGAGAGTCCTTATTTCTATCCTGAAGTGATATTTTATGGTGTGAACCAAATGCACCGTGTGATACACAGAAATTTTCACAATAACCACTGCTCCACCATTGTAGAGGTTGAAGAGGCAATGAGAAATGCAGATTGCATACGGACTCCTCCTACCTCACCTCACCATCCAGTCCCTGCTCTGTTCTCACTGTTGCCTTTGGGAAGGAAGTACACAATGATCACACACTGCTAGGTTCAGGAACAGTTATTACCCTTCAACCATTAGGCTACTGAACTACCATAGAAAACTTCACTCACATCAACACTGAACTGATTCTAGAAACTATGGACTCACTTTCAAGGACTCTACAGCTCACATTCTCAACATCTATTTATCTTGTTATTAATTCATCTATTTATGTATTTATTTGTCTATTTATTGTATTTCCTGAGTTTGTCTTGTTTTGCACATTGGTCCTATGTCAGTCTTCGTTTGTCGGTAGTTTTTTCATTGATTCTATTATATTTTTTGTTGTACTGTGAATGCCCACAAGAAAATGAATCTCAGGGTAGTATATGGTGAGAAATATGTTCTTTGATAATAAATTGATTTTAAACTTTGAAGATTGATTTGTGAGGGCTGAGGGAGCAAGGTTTAACAGAAACCTGGGTAATGCAGGCAAGGTGGCTGTGTGAAAATGAAGTTATGGAGAAGTAAGTGGGTGAACGTGATCATTGGGATCCCTTTGAGCATCTACACAGAACAAAGAGGTCAAAGGATCTCTTTCTCTACCAACAGGAAACTTGGAGTTGGTGGGGCCCAGGAAGCTCAAGGTGAAGAGCAAAAATGGAAGAAGGACTGATAAGGAAAGGGCTTCTGGATGTCGGAACACATCTTTGAGAGTTATCAGAAATTGGTAGGGCTATCAGTTAGTGTATCAGGAATGCTAATGAGCCTGTCCAGTTGGAGGAATTTCAGAGCAAACACTGGGGCCTTCTAACAGCAACGGCACAAAGTTGGCTTTGTATTGGGATCAACACTACGCAATGAAAGAGGATCTACCCACAGAATATCAATGCCTTTGATATTCCAGATATGGACAGAGAAGGGTGCTCCCAGAAGCTGGGTTCATAACTCCAAATATAGCCTCTTCACCATGACTGGTTGCAGTATTGACAGGCTTCAGTTATGTTGATTAATTTTGCACAAATGGGTTGACAAAGCAGAATGTCCCCTAAATGATGTCACCAATTGGCTCCTCCAAGCACGGAATATTTCAAACTATATGGCTTGTGCACTGCTACCTTCATCTCATTCACTTACAACAATGAAGGTAATCCTTTGTCCTGCCAGGTCTTTGCAGACCCTCAGAGCATTACTGCCCCCACAACTATCTGTAACCTATTCTCACTCATACACCCTCCAATACCACCCTGATTCTCTTCCCACCCATCACAGCTGGAGTATACAGAGAAGCTGGTTAATCCAACAAGTAGCATCATGAGATTGGGACTCGGGAGAAAACTAGTCTGCTGGGGTCACAGGGAGAACACAGACATCACTGGAGGTCTGGATCAAATACCTGTGAATAAAGGTGTGAAGCAACATCACTGACTTCTAATCTATTCTACTAGTAGAATTTTTTGAGGATGTAACTAGTAGAGTGGATAGGGGAGAACCAGTGGATGTGGTATATTTGGATTTTCAAAAGGCTTTTGACAAGGTCCCACACAGGAGATTAGTGTGCAAACTTAAAGCACACGGTATTGGGGGTAAGGTATTGGTGTGGGTGGAGAATTGGTTAGCAGACAGGAAGCAAAGAGTGGGAATAAACGGGACCTTTTCAGAATGGCAGGCGGTGACTAGTAGGGTACCGCAAGGCTCAGTGCTGGGACCCCAGTTGTTTACAATATATATTAAAGACTTGGATGAGGGAATTAAATGCAGCATCTCCAAGTTTGCGGATGACACGAAGCTTGGCGGCAGTGTTAGCAGTGAAGAGGATGCTAAGAGGATGCAGGGTGACTTGGATAGGTTGGGTGAGTGGGCAAACTCATGGCAGATGCAATTTAATGTGGATAAATGTGAAGTTATCCACTTTGGTGGCAAAAATAGGAAAACAGATTATTATCTGAATAGTGGCCGATTAGGAAAAGGGGAGGTGCAACGAGACCTTGGTGTCATTATACACCAGTCATTGAAAGTGGGCATGCAGGTACAGCAGGCGGTGAAAAAGGCGAATGGTATGCTGGCACTTATAGTGAGGGGATTCGAGTACTGGAGCAGGGAGGTACTACTGCAGTTGTACAAGGCCTTGGTGAGACCACACCTGGAGTATTGTGTGCAGTTTTGGTCCCCTAATCTGAGGAAAGACATCTTTGCCATAGAGGGAGTACAAAGAAGGTTCACCAGATTGATTCCTGGGATGGCAGGACTTTCATATGAAGAAAGACTGGATGAACTGGGCTTGTACTCGTTGGAATTTAGAAGATTGAGGGGGGATCTGATTGAAACGTATAAGATCCTAAAGGGATTGGACAGGCTAGATGCAGGAAGATTGTTCCCGATGTTGGGGAAGTCCCGAACGAGGGGTCACAGTTTGAGGATAGAGGGGAAGCCTTTTAGGACCGAGATTAGGAAAAACTTCTTCACACAGAGAGTGGTGAATCTGTGGACTTCTCTGCCACAGCAAACTGTTGAGGCCAGTTCATTGGCTATGTTTAAGAGGGAGTTAGATATGGCCCTTGTGGCTATAGGGGTCAGGGGGTATGGAGGGAAGGCTGGGGCGGGGTTCTGAGTTGGATGATCAGCCATGATCATAATAAATGGCGGTGCAGGCTCGAAGGGCCGAATGGCCTACTCCTGCACCTATTTTCTATGTTTCTATGTTTCTGTTCTTCTTACCGTCCAGGTAGCATCGTGTTTTCAGATTAAATTCCTTCCCTTAACATAACCTGTTTTAGGAAAATGTGCTTCTACGGTCACTAGAGCACAGGGAAGATTGGCTAAACCTTTGAATCAGGTGGAAAAACAATCTTAAAGATTCTCTTTATTTGTCACATTTACATCAACACATGCAGTGAAGTGTGTCATCTGCGTCAATGACCAACGCAGTATGAGGATATGCGGGGGACAGCCTGCAAGTGTCATCATGCTTCCGACACATAGCGCGTCCACAACGTGTTAATCCTAACTGGTCCGCTGTTTGGACTGTGGGAGGGGACCTGACAACCAGCAGGAAACCTCCATGATCATGGGGAGAATGTACAAACTTTTTTCGTCAGCAGAAAGAATTGAACCCAGATCACTGGTGATCTAAAGGGCTCTGATAAACATTGTACTACCATGCTGCCCTGAGTGAAGAGGCAAGAGAGCAGATCACTGAGAGTAATTTTAACTGAAACTAATAAGCAGTTCTGATAGAGAAAATTCACATTATTTTGCAGTAGGTATTTATGATTCTATATCTCCTGGTTCTGAGTACATATGCAGATGCAATACATTCTGTTCTTCAGCATCATTTCAGATTGGACTATAAACAGTCACTGTTAGTTGGTCTGTTAATAATGTTTCACGTTAAACTTTGGTGACACCAAGAAAAGTTCTGGTCACCTCATTAGAGAAAGGATATGAAAACTTTAGAGAGGGTGCAGAGGAGATTTATCAGGATGCTGCCTGGATTAGAGAGAAAATCTTATGAGGGAAGGTTGAGTAAGCTAGGCCTTATCTCTTTGGAGTGAAGGAAGATGACTGGTGACTTGATGAAAGTGTTCAACATGATTAGTGGCATAAATGGAATGGCCAGCCAGAGACCAGAGATTTTTCCCAAGATGACCACAGCTAATACAAGGTGGCTTAATTTTAAGGTGATTGGAGGAAAGAATAGGGGGGATGTCAGGGGTAATTTTTTTACACAGTGTATAGCCAGTGCCGGGAACCACAGGTGGTGATAGAGGCAGATACACTGAGGACATCGAAGAGACTCTTAGATAAGCGCATGGATGAAACAAAAATGGAGGGTGTGACACAGAGTGCTCAGTAAACACCCTCCTTACACACACACACACAAACACCACATTGTCATTCTGCTCTCAATCTGCTTGAGTGTACACACCTCAATGTATGCACTGGTATATTCTCACAATGGGTCCTATCGGTTTGGCTTTAAGGTGCCCTTCCTGCCATACATGGAAGAATATTCAATTTCTTTAGTATAGTGTATATGCTGTTTCTATACTGTACTTAAGGTAGATACTTTGTTTATTTTGTAATATGATTGTAACTACACTGTGGGGTGCATCGAATTCATGTGTAGTCTGAAGTTAAGTTTGTGGGCAAGTAAAGATGGCATGTCCTGGTGCCTAATAAACAGGGCTCTTCACTCTCAGTGAAAAGAGAGAGATCAGGGCTGCTAGGAGTTCACACTGGACAAAAATAGTTTTCGTGTTTTCTGTAGATACCTTTTTGTAAATATTGACAATTTTCTTTTCACTATTTCCACTAATTCTTACAAGTGTGATTTTTGGCACAGTTAATAAATGCCCTTGCACTAAAGTGCTAAGGGGCTCCAGCCATTTTTCCTTTGGTCATAACCCATGTATCTAACAGAGGGCTATGTGGGAAGGAATAGATTGATTGATCTTAGAGTAGGTTAAAAGTTAGAACAACTTTGGAGGGCGATGATTCTGATTCAAATTGATGGGACTATGCAGAATAATAGTTTGTCATAATCACTAGAAGTGCTGAAGGGATTCTTCCAGTGCTGTACTAGTCTATGACTCAATGACTTTGTGTGTTGAAGAGCCTGGAGTGTGCTGTAGCGTTCTATGGTCTACATTCTTTCAAATACTGAATGAATTGAGAATTGATTGCAAGTGAAATTGTTAACAATATTATCATCCAGTCCATGTCTTCTGTGAGATTCACGGGATTACTGCTGACACTCGAGTAGGTCGGGAATGATTTCAGTTTGAACATCTCCAATCCATGCTCCATGATAGTTTGGCAAAGCTTCTGATGATGATTGACAACGCAGCACCCTGTAATTTCAGCAAAGCCATTTTAACAACTGTTTCAAAATTACTTCTGTCAGTGATGGGGGGAGGGGGTCAAGAGAACAGTAATCCTAGAATAAGCTTGAAGAATGATCAGACCTGAAATCCTGGGGAAGGTGGGTCACCTGACTAGTAGCTTCTGTTCTCAGAGTTGGATATATCTCAGGCCATCATTAAATGCAAAATGGAATGCTGTTTACTCACCTGCATTGAGTAAGTAAGAAATAGAAGCGTAGTGAAAAAATAAATGGGTAGTTAAAACTGCCCAACGCATCTCTGGCACCAGCCTACCCTCCATCAAAGACATAAATACAGACAGGTGCTGGAAAAAGTCCGCAATATCATGAAGCATCCAACCTACCCTGCTCATGGACTGTTTGTCCCACTCCCATCAGGGAAGAGGCTACGCAGCATCCGCACCAGGACCACGTAACTCAAATACAGTTACTTCCCCCGGCTATCAGACTGACCAACGCCTCCACCCAGTAACCCACCCACAACCTCCCTCCACCTCTACATCCACATCAGCCACTCCTCCCCGCAGACGCTCGGCATCCTTTCCCCCATTCACTGCTACTTTACGCTTACTCGCCACACCTCATCCTGACACTGACACAGTCACTGTCTTATTGTGCTTCCATGAGCCCTGCTGCTACCTAGAACAGCTCCTCTTGCCAAGAGTCACTCCATTGACTCCATTTCTTACATCCTTCACGTTCATGAGGAGTAAAAATCTTTACGTTACATCTGTCTAAATGTGCAATGTGCAATTTATAGTAGTTTGTAATAAATAGTATGTACAACAGGACAGTCAATATAACATAGAAATACAGTTGTGTCAGCATGAATTAATCAGTCCGATGGCCTGGTGGAAGAAGCTGTCCCGGAGCCTGTTGGTCCTGGCTTTAATGCTGCGGTACCGTTTCCTGGATGGTAGCAGCTGGAGCAGTTTGTGATTGGGGTGACTCGGGTCTCCAATGATCCTTTGGGAACCTTTTTACTCACATGTCACTGTAAATGTCCTGAATAGTGGGAAGTTCACATCCACGGATGTGCTCGGCTGTCCACACCACTCTCTGCAGAATCCTGCAATTAAGGGAGGTACAGTTCCCATACCAGGCAGTGATGCAGCCAGTCAGGATGCTCTCAATTGTGCCCCTGCAGAAAGTTCTTAGGATTTGGGGACTCATACCAAAGTTCTTCAACTGTCTGTGGTGAAAAAGGCACTGTTGTGCTTTTTTCACCACATGGCCTGTATGTACAGACCAAGTGAAGTCCTCAGTGATGTGTATACCAAGGAACTTAAAGCTGTTCACCCTCTCAACCCCAGATCCATTAATGCCAAATAAGGGTGAGCCTGTCTCCGTTCCTCCTGTAATCCACAATCACTTTTGTTTTTGCAACATTGAGGGAGAGATTGTTTTCTTGACATCACTGTGTCAGGGTGATGACTTCTTCTCTGTAGACTGTCTAGTTATTATTTGAGATTAGGCCAATCAGTGTAGTATCATCTGCAAATTTAATTAGCAGATTGGATGTGTGGGTGGTGACACAGTCATGGGTGTACAGAAAGTAAAGGAGGGGGCATAGGACACAGTCCTGGGGACACCTGTGTTGAGGGTCAGAGGCTCGGAGGTGAGGGAGCCCACTCTTACCATCTGCTGGCGATCTGACAGGAAGTCCAGGATCCAGCTGCACAAGGCAGGGTGAAGGCCGAGGTCTCTGAGCTTCTTGTCGAGCCTGGAGGTAATTATGGTGCTGAATGCTGAATTCTGGTCCAAAAACATAAGTATCCCTCCTCTGTCGATCCTTTGTGTAGGTAGGCGAATTGTAGGGGTTCCAGTTTGGGTGGTAGCAAGCTGCAGGTGTAATCCTTGACCAGCCTCTGATATTTTCTCACATATTTTCTATGTTTCTATGATGAGGAAAGGGCTTCTGGATGTCGGAACACATCTTTGAGAGTTATCAGAAATTGGTAGGGCTATCAGTTAGTGTATCAGGAATGCTAATGAGCCCGTCCAGGTGGAGGAATTTCAGAGCAAACACTGGGGCCTTCTAACAGCAACGGCACAAAGTTGGCTTTGTATTGGGATCAACACTACGCAATGAAAGAGGATCTACCCACAGAATATCAATGCCTTTGATATTCCAGATATGGACAGAGAAGGGTGCTCCCAGAAGCTGGGTTCATAACTCCAAATATAGCCTCTTCACCATGACTGGTTGCAGTATTGACAGGCTTCAGTTATGTTGATTAATTTTGCACAAATGGGTTGACAAAGCAGAATGTCCCCTAAATGATGTCACCAATTGGCTCCTCCAAGCACGGAATATTTCAAACTATATGGCTTGTGCACCGCTACCTTCATCTCATTCACTTACAACAATGAAGGTAATCCTTTGTCCTGCCAGGTCTTTGCAGACTCTCAGAGCATTACTGCCCCCACAACTATCTGTAACCTATTCTCACTCATACACCCTCCAATACCACCCTGATTCTCTTCCCACCCATCACAGCTGGAGTATACAGAGAAGCTGGTTAATCCAACAAGTAGCATCATGAGTTTGGGACTCGGGAGAAAAGCAGGCTGCTGGGGTCACAGGGAGAACACAGACATCACTGGAGGTCTGGATCAATTACCTGTGAAGCAACATCACTGACTTCTGTTCTTCTTACCGTCCAGGTAGCATCGTGTTTTCAGATTAAATTCTAGTCTAAGAACATAAGTATCCCTCCTCTGTCGATCCTTTGTGTAGGTAGGTGAGTTGTGGGGGTTCCAGTTTGGGCGGTGGCAAGCTGCAGGTGTAATCCTTGACCAGCCTCTCAAAGCATTTGCTTATGATTGAGGTTAGTGTGACAGGACACGTTACCTTCGTCTTTTTAGGTATAGGGACAATGGTGGATATTTTGAAGCAGGAGGGAACTCTACACTGGGAGAGGACAAGGTTATGTAGGTCTGCAAAGACACCTGTCAGTTGTGCTGCGCACATCCTGTGTACCCACCCTGGGATGCTGTCCAGTCCCGCAGCCTTACGACTGTCCACTCATTGGAAGCACCTACTTACTTCAGCCTCAGAGATGACCAAGGTCGACTTTGTCACTTTATCATCTCCTGCCAGTCACGTTATGTACAGATACTCCTGTACCTAACATCACTTAATGTGCAAACAATCAGTCTAAACTAATCTTGTGTACACACAGCCACACTCAAGCAGTTACTTGTACATTCAGTTTTATAGGATTGCTTTTATATTTATATTTATTGTGATTTATATGCTTATTCTGTTTTATTATGCTGCTTTGGATCAGGAAAAACAAACATATCATTCTCCTTTATATTCATGCACTGAAGAATGACAATAAACAATCTTTTATCTTGTATTTGAAACTTGAACCCTGAAAGTATGTTGAACTGATTCACAATGTGCTTTCTCCTCTAGTGTAAATGGCCATGTACTAGTTCGTAGCACAGCTTCTTGCTATGGTGATAAACTTGAGATGTTTCAGTCTGAGTGCTTAGAGTCATTGAAAAGTACAGCATAGAAATAGGCCCTTCAGCCCATCTAGTCAACAACAAAACCATTTAAACTGCCTATTCCCATCGACCTGCACTGGGGCCATAACCCTCTATACCCCTACCAACCATCGAAATCGAACTCGCATGCACCACCTGCTGGAAGCTCATTCCACACTCCCACGACCCTTTGAGTGAAGAATTTTCCCCTTATGTTCCCCTTAAACTGTTCACCTTTAACCCTTAACCCTGGCCTTTGGTTGTAGGCCCACCCAACCTTAGTGGAAAAAGCCTGGCTGCATTTACCTTTTCTATACCCCTCATAATTTTGTAATCTCTACTGAATCTCCTCTCAATCTTCTGTGTTCTAAGGAATGAAATCCTAACCTATTCAATCTTATAACTCAGGTCCTCCAGACACGGCAATGTACATGTCAATTGCGTCTGTACATGTCAACCTTATTGACATCTTATTGACCATGCACAATTCTGATTTGATGGAGACAGACGTGAGAGTATGGAGGAATATCTGGAGAAACTTCTGAAATGCCCCCTTCGCTGCTGCCGTTCCAGAATCTCCGGAGGAGAAGGCCTCGAATCCTTGCTTTGCTTGTTTCGACGACCAGGACGAGGTCGAAGGTGCTCGGCAGAGGATGATGCTTGGGAGGCTGTATCAGATGGGCCGGTCGGAGGCTCGAAGTTTTCGGACGGACGGACTCAGTGTCGGCTGTGGTCGGGCGCTTCCAATGCCTCGGCAGTTGTCAGTGCCTAGAGGTTTATGGCAGGGAGTTTCTCCCTTTGCCACCTGCTATCGGAGACTCAGAACTTTGAGACTTTTTTTTACCATGCCCATGTCTGTTCTTTATCAAATTATGGTATTGCTTTGCACTGCTGTAACTATATGTTATAATTATGTGGTTCTGTCACTGTTAGTCTTTGGTTTGTCCTGTTTTTCTGTGATATCACTCTGGAGGAACATTGAATCATTTCTTAATGCATGCATGCATTTCTAAATGACAATAAACGAGGACTGAGTGTTCTCGTAATCTAATCTTTCCTGTCAGTAGGTAACCAAAACTGCATACAATACTCCAAATTAGGCTTCACCAACATTTTTTACAATTTCAACATAACATCCCATCTCCTGTACTCAATACATTGATTAATGAAGTCAAATGTGTCAGAAGTTTTCTTTATGACCCTATCTATCTGTGACAACACTTTCAACAAATTATGGACCTGTATTCCCAGATCCCTTTTTTCTACCAATCTCCTCAGTGCCCTACCATTCACTGTGTAGGATCTACCCTGGTTAATCCTACTGAACTGCAACACTTTGCACTTGTCTGCATTAAATTCCATCTGCCATTTTCCCCCCATCTTTATCAGCTGATCCAGATCCCTCTGTAAGCCACGATATCCTTCATCGCTGTCCCAATCTTGGTGTCATCTACAAATTTGCCGATCCAGTTAACCACAATATCATCCAGATTGTTGATACAGATGACAAACAACACCAGACCCAGCACCGACCCTGCAGCTCTCCACTAGTCACAGACCTCCAGTCAGAGAGGCAGCCATCTACTACCACTCTCTGGCTTCTCCCCAAAACTAGTGTCTAATCCAATTTACTACCTCACCTTGAATGTCGAACCCCTGAACCTTCTTGACCAACCTCCCGCACCGAACCTTGTCAAGTGCCTTGCTGAAGTCCATGTAGACAACATCCACTGCTTTACCTTCATCCAGGTATAGTCATGACATTGGGTCTCTGGGAACCTTCAAGAAAATGAATCTCAGTGTAGCATATGGTGACAATGAGTACACCTACAAGGAGCACTGTCGCAAGAAAGCAGCGTCCATCATCAAAGACCCCCACCATCGAGGCCATCCTCACTTTTTATTGCTGTCATCAGGAAGGAGGTACAAGATTTTCAGGTCCCATACCACCAGGTTCAGGAACAGTTATTACCTTTCAACTATCAGATTCTTGAACCACTGTGGATAACTTCATTCACTGCAACAATGAACTGATTCCACAAACTATGGACTCACTTCCAAGCTCTTCAAAACTCATGTTCTCAGCTTAATTAATTAATTTATTTATATATTTGCATTTTGTCTTTTAGCTGTTTGTCAGTCTTTGTGCATAGTTTTTCATTGATTCTATTGCATTTCTCTGTCCTACTGTGAATGCCTCCAAGAAAATGTTTCCCAGGGAGGTATATGATGATATATACATACTTTGATAATAAATTTACTTTGAACTTTTAACTTTGATTCAATAGCTTATATATCAGGAAGGTCATTGACTGGAAACTAACTTCTCTCCCACTGATACTGAGCATTTGTTCTCTTTGTTCTGTGTTCCCAACATCTTCATTTTGGTAGCTTGTGTAGTATCCTATCAGAGCTCGTGCCTAGCACTGAGGGAGGGTCTGTGGACATTTTGATCGGCAGGGAATGACAAGAAGAGAACAAAGCACGGGAGGATCATGAAGCTAATTTACTTTCAGTCAATTAGCACATTTTAAAAGGAGTTAGACAAAGCTGAGGCCTTCTGGTCATGCACATTAGACCAAGGTTCTTTTTTCAAGAAAGTGAAAATTCATCTTACAGAACTGAATATATCTGTTTGCTTCCTGCAGCTGGAATTCAGAAATTTTGGTGAGGAACAACGCAGTCAAATACAAGAAACACACATCAAAGTTGCTGGCGAACGTTGGTACCAGCAACTTTGATGTGTGTTGCTTGAATTTCCAGCATCTGCAGAATTCCTCGTATTTGTGAGTCAAATACAAGCACTCATGCATGGACATGCATGCTTGTGTGTAGAAATGTTATTGAGATTATCACAATCCAGCTCATTACTCTTTCATATGAGATTTTTCTATTCCATTCCCATGTCCGTAGCCTTTCTGGAAATGCAGAACAAAGGCCATTCTGGTTAATGAGATTTGCTCCAACGATCAGATTTATTTTTTTAGAGAAGCAAAGAGATGCTGGAATCAGGAGCAACATGGAATCTGCTGGAGGAATTTTGCAGGTCGAATGGCATCTGTAGGGGCAAAGGAACTGTCATTGTTTTGGTTCAGAATCAAAATCAGGTTTATAATCACTGACATACTGTATATTGTGAAATTTGTTGTTTTGAGGAAGCAGTACAGTGTAAGATATGCAAACATATAATAAATTACAAAGTAAAATGTAATAAATAGTGCGGAACAGAAAGGGTGAGGTATTATTAATGGGTTCATGGACAATTCAGAAATCTGATGGCTGAGGAGAAGAAACTCTTCCTAAAACATTGAGCGTGTGTCTTCAGTCTTTTGTATTCCTCCCTGATGGTAGCGATGAGAAGAGGTTGAAACCATGCTTCAAGACTATTTTGACTTGAAACCTTGACAATTACAGATTTTTTCTATTTTTATTAAATAACTTTTTTATCTTGGAGATTGCAAACCATAACTTGACTTCTTGTCCTTGGTATCCCTGTTCTGTCCACCAAGCAGAAGGCCTGACATAGAAGATCACTGCTTGCTCTCTCTTACAAGAACACAAAGATATTTAGTTTTCATAGACTAACACCTATCCCTATGACAAGCCACCTTGGCTAGGCCCATTGAGCAGTTACCTTGACTGGCCCCATTTTCCAGCCCAACAACACTTACTTAAAGGTGTTTAAGAGAACTCATGATGTTGCCTCTGGTTCTGGTGAAAGGCCATCCTGAAACCTAAAGTTAGTTTCTCTTTCCAGAGATGCTGACTGACTTGCTGAGTCTTTCCAGGTTTTTTTTTTGGTCTTCATTTCAGATATCTAGCCTCTCCTGTTTTCAGATTTTTCAGTTGAATACTTCAGCTTCCATTTCTTGGTGTGTCCTGAGACACGCACCAGAGGAAATGACTAAAAAGTAAGAAAACCTCAGTAGTTCATCACTGCAGGACTGACGTAATGAGCCACATTCTTCATTCCATCAGCGGAATTAAAGGCATCAAACGATCTGCTGGAGGAACCCAGTGGGCCGAACAGCATCAGTGGGAGGAATGGAATTGTCAAGATTTTGAGTTGTATAACTGGGCTTGAATAAAGACACCATTTTCTTTTCTGCGGTGTTGTCAGCACCCGCATGCAGTAACTCAAAAGCCTAGCTGGTTGTGAAACCCCGAGAGCTGGTCCTATTCCCGCAAAGAACTGAAGTCAGCATGTAACTCCAGGTCAGGGTCTTCAAAAGAACCCTGAAGGGGAAAAATAGAGATATTAAAAATGAAAATAGAGCTGTTTCCAAAGATGCAAGCAAAGGAGTTGCCATTAGGTGCCATTAACCATCCTAAGCTCTGCCTTGAGATTTAGATTTTACAAAAGGAACCAGTCAAAGGATGAAAGCATTCCTGAATACATTGCAGAACTGCGCAAGCTTTCCAGATACTGAGACTTTAGAGGTGGAGTTCTGATGCATTAAGGGACAGGCTTGTAAGTGGCATGCATAGTCAAGGCACTTAGAAGAGGCTGCTGTCAGAAAGAATATATATATATATATATCTCTCTCTCTCTCTCTCTCTCTACCTCTCTCTACCTCTCTCTACCTCTCTCTACCTCTCTCTACCTCTCTCTACCTCTACCTCTACCTCACCTCACCTCACCTCACCTCCCACATGCATGCCTTTATTTATTTGATATGTATTTGCACAGACACATGACCCATCCCTGGATCTCCCTGCAAGCACGCACCCATTCCCAGATAACCCTTTAAATACTGACCCATTTCCTGATCTTCCCAGAAACATTGACTTACTCCCTGATCTGCCCTTAAATATTCATACATTCCAGGTCTTCCTACAGACACTGGCCCATTCCCAAATTTCCCCTTAAATACTGATCCACTCCCAGACCTTCCTGCAAATACTGACCTGTTCTCAGATTTTCCTGCAGATGCCAACTCATTCCTGCCTTGCATTGCCAACACTGATCCATTCCCAGATCCATTTGCAAGTACTGGCTCATCCCAGATCTCACCAGGAGCACTAACACACCCCCAGGCGTCCCACAAACCCTGACATATTTTGAGATTCCCTCACAATCACTGGCGGTTCCAGAGGAAAACCCACGATCTTTACAAAGCTAGAGCCATGGAAACTCTGTGCCTCAACTCATGGAAGAAAGTCTCACCCACGTAAAGGAAGGCATTATCACTCTGCCAGTAAGTTTTAGTGTTTGAAGACAACGGAAATATTGGGCCAAAAAATCAAGGAAGTATCTGCAGATTTTCTTAAGGGGAAGCTAGATAAAGACAGAACATGGGAATATTGGAGAGATGCTTTGGTGCAATGAAGTGCTTGGAGGTATTAAAAGTGGACAAATCTGATAGCTTGATTTGGAAACAGGAAATCTGGGAGTCTGAGGGATTGTGGCAACGTACCCAGCCCTGGATGGACATGAATCAGTAACTCGACAGTTTGAAATTCTCTGCTGTGAAGCACTTACAAAAAACAACGGGAAATATTCTCTGTCGCCTATTTACAGCACTTCTTACAGACGATGGCTGTGGGGCAATTTCCATCATTTTCTTACCTCCTGTGGATGTCAGTAATGATCAGACTCTCGCCTGTACTGCTACACAGCTGTTGTTTAAATAAATACAGTAAATGTTGCTGCTAAATCCAAAGTGAGTAAGCTCTATGAAAGAAAAGTGATTAGATCTCGATTGGCTAACACTGCTATCAATGATGCAGGAAACAGCAGAATTTATAACTGGTGTATTTTAGCTAATTAGATCACTGGCCAATTTATTAAAATTAGGTTCAGACTCACTGTTCACACCCATAGGCACCATTCATTAGTAACACGCTAAGGACTTCCTTTTCTGATATTATTCCTATGGGCTCTCACTCTCAGTGACAGAGGAGACTGGGTGGTGAATCTATGGTACTCTCTGCCTTACAGAGTTCCAGAGACTGGATCAGTGGGGGCAGTTAATCAGGAAGCAGATACATTTTGGAAGGATCAGGGAATTGAGGGCTGTGGGGAACTGTCACAGAAGACCTGAGGCCTGCAGCAATCATCCGCGATCATTTGGACTGACAGGACAGGCTTGGGATGCCTGCTCCTGCTCTTGTGCCCCACTGTTCTGGAATTTAAGCTTAAAAACAGCTGTTGATATATTCCCTGCCTCCCCTCCTATCAGATTAACACCTGACTGACAGCTTTTGCCCATGTTTGGATCAAGGCCTGAGGTGCGATGGGAAGCCTGATGTGTGAATCCATTAGTCTGCTGATGGCTGAGAAAGACAGCCTGTGCTGGGGTTAGAGGACTGTGTATGTATGTGTGTAGGAAGGGAGGAATGGGGCTTGTTTCACTGTTATCACTTTGTGGCTTGGTACGTTCTGTTTTGTTGCGTTTTGTGTGGTTCTCCCGAGCGTTTTGGGCATGCTATGTCAGTGCTGGAATATGTGCCGATACTTTAGGCTGCTCCCAGTACTCCCTTATGTGTGTTGGTCATTTACGCAAATGACACATTTCAGTGTATGTTTCAATGTATATGTGATAAATAAATCTGAATGTCGAATTGTTTGTGATAAATTCAAGGGGGAGTAGTGTCCACCAGAATCCAGAGCTTGGAATCACGTACAGGTCAGACCAGGAGCAGAAGCCTGGCTTCCATTCTATAAGGATAGAAGTGATTCAGTTGTCTTCTTACAACAATCCAGCAGTTTCATGCTGCATGCCACTATTCAGAGTTAATTAAAAACTGTCCCTTTCCTGTTCCGACATGTCAGTCCATGGCCTCCTCTTGTGCCACGATGAAGCCACTTTCGGGGTTGAGGAGCAATACTTTATACTCCATCTGGGTAGCCTCAACCTGATGGCGTGAACATCAATTTCTCCTTCAGCTAAAAAAAAATTCCCTTCCTGTCCTTTTATTTCTCATACTGGCCTCTTACCTCTTCTTTCCTGCCTATCACCTACCCCTAGGTCCCCTCCTCCTTCCCTTTCTCCTATAGTCCGCTCTCCTCTCCTATCAGATTCCTTCCTCTCCAGCCCTTTACCTTTCCCACTCACCTGGTTTCATCTTTCACATTTCACCTATCCTCCTTCCCCCTCCCCTGTCTTTTTATTCTGGCATCTTCCCCCTTCCTTTCCAGTCCTAATGAAGGGTCTCTGTCCAAAAAGTTGACAGTTTATTCTTTTCCACAGATGCTGCCTGACCAGCAGTGTTCCTCCAGCATTTTGTGTGTGTTGCTCTGGATTTCCAGTGTCTGCAGAATCTCACGAGTTTAAAATGAACCACTGATTTAGTGGTGACCAACAGATTCTGCCTTTTTGTGTTACCATATACTACTCTGAGATGTGTTTTCTTGCAGGCATTGACAGGAAAAACACAGAAGAACGATAGAACTTTCAAAACCTCTATATCAATAGACACAGGCTGACAAACAACCTATTTACAAAGAAGACAAACTGCATATAAAAACATAATACTGAGCAGTAGAGAGTCCTTGAAAGTGCACCTGCAGGTCCACTGAGAAAGAGAACTGTTGTTTTTAAATACTGACACTCCCTGGGTCATGTAAGGGTTCAGAGGACTGTCTGTAACCCAAAATTTCCAAATAAATTGCTATTGCCTGAGCTCACAAAAGTTAACACTGGTGGGTTAACTAGCTACAGATTAATACAGATCTTAGTTAATTCTAGACTAATTCTAGATTTTAGTTAGAAAAGTTTAATTAGTATAGATCAGAATCAAAACATGCTACAAATGAAAAACATATTGAAACGTGGGAGTTTTGGGACCACGGAAGTTATTGTTATACAGTATTTTTATTCTTGATTATCTGACTGGCAGACCACAGTACGTGTGCTTGCAACACTGTGTGTCCGACAGAGTGATCAGCAGCACTGGGGCTCCACAGGGGACTGTCTTGTCTCCCTTTCTCTTCACCATTTACACCTCGGACTTCAACTACTGCACAGAGTCTTGTCATCTTCAGAAGTTTTCGGATGACTGTGCCATAGTTGGATGCATCAGCAAGGGAGATGAGGTTGAGTACAGGGCTACTGTAGGAAACTTTGTCACATGGTGTGAGCAGAATTATCTGCAGCTTAATGTGAAACAGACTAAGGAGCTGGTGGTAGACCTGAGGAGAGCTAAGGTACCGGTGACCCCTGTTTTCATCCAGGGGATCAGTGTGGACATGGTGGAGGATTACAAATACCTGGGGAGACGAATTGACAATAAACTGGACTGGTTAAAGAACACTGAGGCTGTCTACAAGAAGGGTCAGAGTCGTCTCTATTTCCTGAGGAGACTGAGGTCCTTTAACATCTGCCGGACGATGCTGAGGATGTTCTGCGAGTCTGTGGTGGCCAGTGCGATCATGTTTGCTGTTGTGTGCTGGGGCAGCAGGCTGAGGGTAGCAGACACCAACAGAATCAACAAACTCATTCGTAAGGCCAGTGATGTTGTGGGGTTGGAACTGGACTCTCTGACGATGGTGTCTGAAAAGAGGATGCTGTCCAAGTTGCATGCCATCTTGGTCAATGTCTCCCATCCACTACATAATGTACTGGTTGGGCACAGGAGTACATTCAGCCAGAGACTCATTCCTCCAAGATGCAGCACAGAGCGTCATAGGAAGTCATTCCTGCCTGTGGCCATCAAACTTTACAACTCCTCCCTTGGAGGGTCAGACAACCTGAGCCGATAGGCTGGTCCTGGACTTATTTCATAATTTACTGGCATAATTTACATATTACTATTTAACTATTTATGGTTCTATTACTATTTATTATTTATGGTGCAACTGTAATGAAAACCAATTTCCCCCTGGGATCAATAAAGTATGACTATGACTATTATTTAGAGACATAACACCTTCTGGCACAATGAGCCACACTGCCCAGCAAACCACCCATTTAACCCTCGCCTAGTCACAGGACAATTGGTAGCTACCTACTAGCAGCTATGGCTTTGGACTGTGGGAGGAAACTGGAGCATCTGGAGGAAACCCATGCTTTCACAGGGAGAATGTACACACTCCTATCAGAGGATGCAGGAATTGAACTCAGAACCCAATGCGCTGATCTGCATTAGTGTTGCACTAACCACAAGGATACTCTAGCTAGACCAAAGAATTCAACCCTGTATAATTTACACACAGCTCATTTTCATGAGCAATTGTGTAATAGTAATCTCTATCACACAATCTTTTTGACCCTCTACCATCAGGCAGGAGATACCATAGCATTAAGGCAAGAACTGTCAGGATGAGAAAGATCTTCTATCTCCAGGCTATACGACTACTGAACTCCCTGCCACCACCCAGGCCTCATCACCTATGAAGTGCCAGTAGCGTTATACTGTTTACTTCTTAACTTGTATCATACATGCACCTTATTATTTGTTAATTTATTTATGGTAATATTCCTTTATGTGTTTTGTGTGTGAGTTATATGTACTGTGTTGTGCACCTTAGCCTGGAAGAACATTGTTTTGTTCAGTGGTGGACATGTGTACGGTTGAATGACAATAAACTTGAACTTGACAGCAACCAGGTCACTAAGGGTGCCCAGCACTGTGTTCCCAAGACAACCTGAGGTGGATGCCAACTACATCCAAAACCCAAGAGTAATTCTTCATAAAATGCATCAACTGACTGTCAACACTACACGAGCTTACTTTCTTCGTCCTCACCAGCACAAAGGGGTGTGGGAACCAAATGTAGAAAGGATATGAAAACTCAGCCTCAGGGCTTCGTCTGCCTGACATTCTTCACTGCTTAATTATGTTTTAATGGCATACTAATTTTGTCGTAAAATGGAGCCACAATTCATAGCTGCTATAATCATGGAAACATTGATTCTCAAATGACACACCACAATGAGAGACTGTTCAGCTTATCTTATCTGTGCTGGTGTGCATGACCTTTCCTGATGCTGTGAAATGCATTTTCCAGTCAGAGCACTTTTCTAATGTTGCATTCCACTTTAATTTCCTTCATTTAGTGTAACAGCAGCATGTTATTTTCTACTTTGGTGCACGAATAAACATTGCAAGAATAGTTTCATGGATAAATTGAAGACCAGCACTGGTATGGTGAGGCAAGAGAAGTCACTGCATGCTGGGGCAAAGGAGCCGAGGAGAATCATATTGAGGAGACTTTTGCATCATCATGAATTCCTAATATGCTTTTCCTGAAGAGTGGATAATACTGTAATATCGGGATTACGGGGCAGATTGCTCCCAGAAACAGTGATAATAAACAGGGAGCTATTGTACTGAATGTCAGTCAAGAGTAATAGTAGCACGCAGAACGCTGGACCAACTCAGCAGGTCAGGCAGCATCGATGATCAGAAATGGACATTGAACTTTTTCAGTCAAGACTCTTTATCTGGAAATCAAGGGAATTGATTGTCCATTTCCCTCCATAGATGCTGCCTGACCTGAGTTCCTTTTGTGTGTTGATTCAGATTCCAGAGGCTGCAATCTCTTGTGTTTCCAAGGGTAATAATAAGACTGACATTCGAAGTGGGCACTTCATTAGGTACCTCCTGTATCTATAAAGATGCCACTGAGTGTATGTTTGCGGTCTTCTGCTGCTGTAGCCCATCCACTTCGAGGTTCAACCTGTTGTGCATTCAGAGGTGCTCTTCTGTTGTAACGTGTGGTTATCTGAGTTCCTGTCACCTTCCTGTCAGCTTGATCCGATCTGGCCATTCTCCTCTGACCTCTCTCATTAACAAGGCATTTTTGCCCACAGAACTGTCACTCACTGGCTGTTTTCATTTTGTTTTTTTCATACCATTCTCTGTAAACTCTAGAGACTGTCATATGTGAAAATCCCAAGAGATCAGCTGTTTCCGAGACAGTCAAACCACCTCGCCTGGCACCAGCAATCATTCCATAGTCAAAGTCACTGGGATCACATTTCTTTCCCATTCTGATATTTGGTCTGAATGGCTTGCCCACATCTGTATGCTTTCATGCATTCAGTTACTCCCATATGATCGGCTGATTAGATATTTGCATTAACGAGCAGGTGTACTGCTGTATCTAATAAACTGAGTGTACGTATAAAATATTTATACATCGCCATGATGGTGTAATGGTTAGTGTGACACTATTACAGGTCAGGCAGTCAGAGTTTGAAGTTTGATTCTGACATCCTCTGTAAAGAGTTTGTCTGTTCTCCCCATAACCATATGGGATTTCTCCAGATGCTCCAGGTTCTTCCAAAGACAAATCAGTTAGTTGGTTAATTGGTCGTTATAGATTGTCCTGTGTTTAGTTTAAATAGGTGGGTTACTGAGGGGTGAGGCTCGTTGGGCAGGAAGGGCCTGTTCTGCTCTGTATTTCTAAATACCAATAAATAAATAATAGTGTGACAGTAATAGCAACACACACAAAATGCTGGAGGAACACAGCAGGACTGGGAAGGGTCTCGGCTCCTTTCCATAGAAGCTGCCTGGCTGCTGAGTTCCTCCAGCACTTTGTGTGCGTTGCTTGGACTTCCAGCATCTGCAGATTTTCTCTTGTTTCTGATGTGCCAATAATTTACCAATATAGCCATTTAGTAGTACAGTTTTAAAGAAATTAATCTGTCATCAATATAAAGAACAATAAATTCAATGTCACTATTATGAAATTTGTAGTGCTGTGTCTTTAATGCCAAGCGTGACTTGGTGAGTGTGACGTCGGGGAGTGTGACGAGGAAGATTTAAAAGGACACAAATCCTGATTCGGGTTTAATTGGGAGAAAGAAGACTGAGATTCGGAGCAGGAATGTGGAGGAAGCCTTTTCTGAATTTTTCGGTTTTCTTCATCGGTGTCGAGAGAGGAAGGACTGCGCAGGCGTGTGACGTCGGGGAGTGAAACGAGAAAGATTTAAAAGGAACACAGCCTTCTATAGCGGGCAGTGGAGTTTGTGGGCTGTGGGCAGAGTGAGGGCTTAAGGGCTTTGGCTAAACGGGCTTAGGCGGAAACAGGCGAGGCGAAGAGGGTTTGGTTATTCTTTTTTTTTCACTGATATTTGAAGAGAGGGGAAGTATGAGTGTGAGGGCAGCTTGTTGTTCTCAGCGCCGGATGTGGGAGGTCGTGGAGTCTCCCAGCCTCCCGGATGTCCACATCTGCGCCAGGTGTGTCGAGATGCAGCTCCTAAGAGACCGCGTCAGGAAACTGGAGCTGCAGCTTGATGACCTTCGTCTTATCAGGGAGAGTGAGGAGTTAATGGAGAGAAATTACAGGTTGGTGGTCACACCGGGACCATGGGAGGCAGACAAGTGGGTAAGGAGGGGAATAGGAAGAATCGGGTAATAGAGAGTACCCCTGTGGCTGTGGCTGTGCCCCTTGACAATAAGTACTCCTGTCTGAGTACTGTTGGGGGAAGCAACACTGGCCGTGCCTCCGGCACAGAGGTCCGGCCCTGTAGCTAAGAAGGGTAGAGAATGGAAGAGGAAGGCAATAGTAATAGGAGACTCAATAGTAAGGGGGTCAGACAGGCGATTCTGTGGACACAGTCTGGAGACCCAGATGGTAGTTTGCCTCCCTGGTGCCAGGGTCCGGGATGTTTCTGATCACGTCCAAGAGATCCTGAAGTGGGAGGGAGAGGAGCCAGAGGTCGTGGTACATATAGGGACCAATGACATAGGTGGAAAAAGGGGAGCGGTCTTGAAAGAAGAATATAGGGAGTTAGGAAGGGAGTTGAGAAAAAGGACCGCAAAGGTAGTAATCTCGGGATTAATGCCTGTGCTACGCGACAGTGAGAGTAGGAATGCAATGAGATGTAGGATAAATGCGTGGCTGAGGGATTGGAGCAGGGGGCAGGGATTTGGGTTTTTGGATCATTGGGACCACTATTGGCGCAGGCATGACCTGTGCAAAGGGGAGGGGTTGCACTTGAATCCTAAGGGGAACAATATCCTGGCGGGCAGATTTGCGAGGGCTACTGAGGTGACTTTAAACTAGAATGGTTGGGGGGAGGGAATCAAATTAAGGAGACTAGGAGAGGGGAGGTTGATGTAAGGGAAAAAGAAGAAAAAGATAACAAAGTTGTTTGCTCCATTAAGGATAAACAAAGAGTGGGAGGAGGAAAGTTTCTTAAATGCATCTATTTTAATGCTAGGGGCATTGTAAGAAAGGTGGATGAGCTTAGAGCATGGATTGATACCTGGAAATATGATGATGTAGCTATTAGTGAAACGTGGTTGCAGGAGCGGTGTGATTGGCAACTAAATATTCCAGGATTTCATTGCTTCAGGTGTGATAGAATAGGAGGGGCAAGAGGGGGAGGTGTTGCATTGCTTGTCAGAGATTATATAACAGCGGTGCTCTGGCAGAATAGATTAGTGGACTTGTCTAGGGAGGCTATCTGGGTGGAATTGAGGAATGGGAAAGGTGTTGTGACGCTTATAGGGGTGTATTATAGACCACCTAATGGGGACCGAGAACTGGAGGAGCAAATTTGTGAGGAGATAGCAGATATTTGTAGTAAGCACAAGGTTGTGATTGTGGGAGATTTTAATTTTCCACACATAGACTGGGAAGCCCATTCTGTAAAAGGGCTGGATGGTTTGGAGTTTGTAAAATGTGTGCAGGATAGTTTTTTGCAGCAATACATAGAGGTACCAACTAGAGAAGGGGCAGTGTTGGATCTCCTGTTAGGGAATGAGATAGGTCAGGTGACGGAGGTATGTGTTGGGGAGCACTTCGGGTCCAGTGATCACAATGCCATTAGCTTCAATATAATTATGGAGAAGGATAGGACTGGACCTAGTATTAAGAGTTTCGATTGGAGAAAAGCTAACTTTGAGGAGATGTGAATGGATTTAGAAGGATTTGATTGGGAAAATTTGTTTGATGGGAAGGATGTAACAGAGAAATGGAGGTCATTTAAAGGTGAAATTTTGAGGGTTCAGAATCTTTATGTTCCTGTTAGGTTGAAAGGAAAGGTTAAAAGTTTGAGAGAGCCATGGTTTTCAAGGGATATTGGAAACTTGGTTCAGAAAAAGAGAGGAATCTTCAATAAATATAGGCAGATTGGAGTTAATGAGGTACTCGAGGAATATAAAGAATGTAAAAAGAGTCTTAAGAAAGAAATTAGAAAAGCTAAAAGAAAATATGAGGCTGCTTTGGCAAGTAAGTTGAAAATAAACCCAAGGGGTTTCTATAGCTATGTTAGTGGCAAAAGGGTAGTGAGGGATAAAATTGATCCCTTGGAGAATCAGAGTGGACGGCTATGTGCAGAGCCAAAAGAGATGGGGGTGATTTTGAACAATTTCTTTTCTTCAGTATTCACTAAGGAGAAGGATATTGAATTGTGTAAGGTAAAGGAAACAAATAGGGTATGGAAAGTATAACAATTAAAGAAGAGGAAATACTGGCACTTTTAAGGAATATAAAAGTGGATAAGTCTCCGGGTCCAGACAAGATAATCCCTAGGACCTTGAGGGAAGTTAGTGTAGAAGTAGCAGGGGCTCTGACAGAAATATTTCAAATGTCATTAGAAACGCGGATGGTGCTGGAGGATTGGCGTATTGCTCATGTGGTTCCATTGTTTAAAAAAGGTTCAAAGAGTAAACCTGGCAATTATCGGCCTGTGAGTTTGACGTCAGTGGTGGGTAAATTGATGGAAAGTATTCTTAGAGATGGTATATATAATTACCTGGATAGACAGGGTCTGATTAGGAGCAGTCAACATGGATTTGTGCGTGGAAGGTCATGTTTGACAAATCTTATTGAATTTTTTGATGGGGTTACTAAGAAAGTTGACGAGGGTAAAACGGTGGATGTTGTCTATATGGACTTCAGTAAGGCCTTTGACAAGGTTCCACACGAAAGGTTAGTTAGGAAGGTTCAATGGTTAGGCATTAATATAGAAGTAGTAAAATGGATTTAGCAGTGGCTAGATGGGAGACGCCAGAAAGTAGTAGTGGATAACTACCTGATGGCATGAACATCGACTTCTCTAACTTCTGCTAATGCCCCACCTCCCCCTCGTACCCCATCTGTTACTTATTTTTATACACACATTCTTTCTCTCACTCACCTTTTTCTCCCTCTGTCCCTCTGAATATACCCATTGCCCATCCTCTGGGGTCCCCCCCGCCTTGTCTTTCTTCCCGAACCTCCTGTCCCATGATTCTCTCGTATCCCTTTTGCCTATCACCTGTCCAGCTCTTGGCTCCATCCCTCCCCCTCCTGTCTTCTCCTATCATTTTGGATCTCCCCCTCCCCCTCCAACTTTCAAATCCCTTACTCACTCTTCCTTCAGTTAGTCCTGACGAAGGGTCTTGGCCTGAAACGTTGACTGCACCTCTTCCTAGAGATGCTACCTGGCCTGCTGCGTTCACCAGCAACTTTTATGTGTGTTGCGTGGATAACTGTGTGTCAGATTGGAGGACGGTGTGTAGCCGTGGGCCTCAGGGATCTGTACTGGGTCCAATGTTGTTTGTAATGTATATTAATGATCTGGATGATGGGATGGTAAATTGGATTAGTAAGTATGCAGATGATACTAAGATGGGTGGTGTTGTGGATGATGAGGTAGGTTTTCAAAACTTGCAGAGAGATTTAGGACAATTAAATTAGTGGGTTGCAAGATGGCAGATGGAGTTTAATGCTGAAAAATGTGAGGTGCTACATTTTGATAGAACTAATCAAAATAGGACATACATGGTAAATGGTAGGGCATTGAAGAATGCTGTAGAACAGAGGGATCTAGGAATAATGGTGCATAGTTCTCTGAAGATGGAATCTCATGTGGCTAGGGTGGTGAAGAAAGCTTTTGGTTTGCTGGCCTTTATTAATCAGAGCATTGAGTATAGCAGTTGGGATGTAATGTTGAAATTGTATAAGGCCTTGGTAAGGCCAAATTTGGAGTATTGTGTACAGATCTGGTCACCAAATTATAGAAAAGATGTCAATAAAGTTGAGAGAGTACAGAGAAGGTTTACTAAAATGTTGCCTGGGTTTCATCGCCTAAGTTACAGAGAAAGGTTGAACAAGTTAGGTCTTTGTTCTTTGGAGCGTAGAAGGTTGAGGGGGGCTTGATAGAGATGTTTAAAATTATGAGGGGGATTGATAGACTTGACGTGGTTAGACTTTTTCCATTGAGAGTGGGGAAGATTCAAACAAGAGTACATGGGTTCAGAGTTAGAGGACAAAAGTTTAGGGGTAACATGATGGGGAACTTCTTTACTCAGAGAGTGGTAGCTGTGTGGAATGAGCTTCCAGCAGAAGTGGTTGAGGCAGGTTCGATGTTGTCGTTTAAAGTTAAATTGGATAGATATATGGACAGGAAAGGAATGGAGGGTTATGGGCTAAGTGCAGGTCGGTGGGACTAGGATAGGATAAGGGTTCGGCACAGACTAGAAGGGCCGAGATGGCCTGTTTCCGTGCTGTAATTGTTGTATGGTTATATGGTGAGTAATTCTCTCCCTTCTGTTGTCTAATCACGTCCCACATTACAGCGTGGAGTGACCACTGAGGGAACATTACACTGGTGTGGAATCACGTCCCACATTACAGTGTGGAGTGAGCACTGAGGGAACTCTGCACTATTGAATATATTGATGTTCTAGTGAATTGTTAAACTGAAGTACTGAATGTCCTTGAAAATTAACATGAACTTCCCTGGTATCATGCTGAAGAATAAAACGAATCGCCTCCAGCATGCTCTACTTCCTCAGGAATCGTGAAGAAATGTCTCATGTCCCCACTGACCCCTATTGACTTTTATCAATGCACAATATAAATGTGTTCGATCTGAACAAGCGGCCTGGTATGGCAACTTATCTGCACATGACACAAGAAACTTCAAAAAGTACAACACATCACGGAAAGCAATCTCCTCTCCATGGACTCTGTCTGCTCTTCTCCCTACCTCAGTAAAGCAGCCAGCGTAATCCGAGCCCAGCTCGCCCCGGACATCCTCTCTTCTCCCCCTCCCATCAGGAAGAAGCTTCAAAAGCACCGAGTGCCATCCAGCTGTCACAGACATTACGATGGGCTCTTGACCTTACAATCTACCTTGTGGTCTTGGACTTTATCGTTCACCTGCACCGCACTTTCTCTGAAGCTGTTACAGTTTATTTTGCATTCTTATTGTTTTATCTTGTTCTACTCACAGCATGTAATGATTTGATCTATATAAACAGTTTCCACGACAAGCTTTTCATGGCATCTTGGTACATGTGTTAATAATAAAGCAGTACCACAACCATATGCCAACCTGTCCTTGAACCCACACCCTTCCCTGTCCCAGCCTCAATACGTGTACCTCACCGGTGAAACAGATCCACTGCTGTGTATGGGAGCTTGCTGTGCATCAGCAACCTGGCACTGTTCCATCTTTACACCAGTGACCTCACTTCCAAGAAAATGTATGATTGCCTGCGGAGGGAGCGTTCAGATGATGCATGAGTCTGTGGGTCAAAGGAATTTAACTCTCTCACTGACAGACAGTGTGATAAGAGCCCACCTCTGACAGTAGCATTGAAGCAACATCTGCTTCAGATTTTGAACCCCACCATCACAACTATTAAGCTGTACACGAAGAGAGAAGCGCAACTGTTAACAATGACAAGGTAAAAGCAAAGCACTAAGGTCTTCAGTGGAGAGCTGCTCAAAGAGGCACCCTGGGGAATTCAGCACAGATTAAGGCTGAATGATGCAAGGCTGAGTTCAAACTCTTATCTGGGATACAATGAGAGGTGTCAGCGAAGCTGTGAGATTCAATAGCAGGACCCTCAAGGGCAGGGTGCTCTATAGCTCTCAACCCATTCGGTGAATGTTAGCAGTGATGAGGAAATACAGTCATATCATTTAACTCTGTCCTGAGTAATTCTCTATGATTAGCCACAATTGAAGTTAATTAAGGGATAATCTTCCTCTGTCAGCAACTGCTCTGTATAGAGTCACTATTTGTCTCTGTGCCAGTGGTTCCAACACTCCACCTGTATGGTAAAGAGCAGGTTGGCGTTGAGGATTATGGGGGGAGTCAGATGCCAGGTTGCTCCCCTGTGGTGACATCTTGGAAGGCAGCATGGCAGAGTAGGGATTGGTATAACACTTTAGAGCACCGGCAACTTTGTACATTCTCCCCAGGACTGCATGGGTTTCTTCCGGGTGCTCCGGTTTCCTTCCACATTTCAAAGACAGATAGGTTAGGGTTAGTACACTGATGGTATGCTATGCTGGTTCCGGCAGCGTGGCATCTCTGGCGGGCTGCCTCCAGAACATCCTCGGACTGTGTTGGTCGTTGACACAAAGAATATCTGAAGATCACTAGCGAACTCAAGTGCAGGAATCACAGAGATTTCGGCAATTCAAACAAAACTAGAGATTTATAACAGAAATTATCTAGAAAAACTAACAAGAGCTCAGGCAAGCTGTATGGAATCTTGAAGAACAGAAATCACTGATGATTCACAGAAGAACTCGGGCTGAGTTTTACTCGACAAGGAAGCAGGACGATCCAACAGAGAGAGGCTGGCGTGCCCTCCGAAATACACTCCGGAGTTCTGAGGAATTCCGGACATCGAAAATACTGTGCTGATTAAGTTATCTCAAATTAAAGAGAAATGGTAAATACAAAGACAATTTAACAATCCCCACAATCCCAAATGAGAAATCTGCATGTAGCCCCCCTGGCCAGCCTCAGGGTCGCTCGGCTCGCTGTCGTCTAGGGAAGCAGCCCTCAGCCCTGGCAAACTGGGTAATTAGTTTGTGTGGATGCTGTGTGATGTACCCCACCCCGCCCAAATAACAGACAATACACCAGATACGATGAAATGATTTACAGTTTATAGATATTACTGGAACTATATAATTACTAGAGAATAAAATATAAAAGGAAAATAAAAAGGCGCCACACTTACCAAAGTTCAATCTCTTCGTGCACGAAACAGTTGGAGCTTGGGACCCTTCTTCTTCACCCTGCGACCCCTCGGACCACCTCGACCGGCCACCTGGGACCAACAACGGTGGTCGACCAGATGCTCCACACGAGTCTGTCTCCGTCTCCTCTCCTCGCCGAACGTCCCGCTCGGGGTCCGACCCCGTTAACGGACTCACAGCACCTGCTCCATCCTCTGTCTCTCTCTCCCGCCTTCTCCCCCAAAACCCCGCACATACAATATCTTACAGATACACCAAAAACATAACAACTATCCCAATTGATTCATAACACTTTCTTATCAGTAATGTGATTCAACAAACTGCTAGGGGAGGGCTTTCTCAGCATTTAACATAACAAAGAAGCATTCCCAAGTATAACATAACAAAGAAGCCATTTTAATTTGCCTAGGCAGTAACATAAGAGACAAAACCCCCTTACATGCATAACAAAGTGAAAAAGCAGAACGAGTCCAAAGACCAACAATTAGACATCCAAGGACAACGCCTACCCATGAGGTAGAAGTGTTCCCTGTTTGTGACAGAATGCTTTTCACTGTACTTTTTGGTGCTACAATGAGGTAGCAGGAGGATGGGGTGAGAGCAGACGTGCACAAAATGGAAGAGATAAGGGTGACGGCAGTGTTAATGGTGGACCCCACCCCACTAGGGATAGGGTTCCTCTTTTCTTCACCTACCGCTCCACCAGCCTCGGCATCCAGCACGTAATTCTCCATAACTTGCGCCATCTCCAATGGGATCGCACCACTAAGCACATCTTTCCCTCCCCCCAACTTTCTGCTTTCCGCAGGGATCACTCCCTATGTGACTCTCTTATCCATTCATCCCTTCCCACTAATCTCCCTCCTGGCACTTTTCCTTGCAAGCAGAACAAGTGCTACACTTGCCCATACAAACCCTCCCTCACCACCATTCAGGGCCCCAAACAGTCCTTCCAGGTGAGGTGGCACTTCACCTGTGAGTCTGCTGGAGTCATATACTGTGTCTGGTGCTCCCAGTGTGGCCTCCTGTATATCGGTGAGACCTAGCGTAGTTTGGGAGACTGAGCACCTACACTCTGTCCACCAGAAAAACTGGGATCTCCCCTTGACTACCCATTTTAATTATACTTCCCATTCCCATTCCTACATGTCAGTCCATGGCTTCCTTTACTTCAGCGATGAGGCCACACTCAGGTTGGAGGAGCAACACCTTATATTCTGTTTGGGTAGCCTCCAACCTGATGGCATGAACATTGACTTCTCAAACTTCCAGTAATGGCCTTCTGGAAAGTATGGGGTGGGGGTCAGAGGTAGTTCTTACACAGAGTGGTGGGTTTGTAGAACACGCTATCAGAGGTGGTGGTAGAGGCAGATACACTCAGGATAGTTAAGAAACTCTTTGGTAGGCACACGGATATTAGACAAATGGAGGGCTATGTAGGAGGGAAGGTTTAGATTGATTTTGGAGTAGATTAAAAGTTTGGTACAACGTCATAGGCCAAAGTGCTGTATTGTTCTATGTTCTATGCTCTACATTCTATGTAAAATTCCAACTTAATTTTAAAGCGTACTATTCAAAATACTGTTAGTGCAAACCAGAACACAAAACAAGATTCTCCACATTTGCCTCCACTGCAGTTTCTGGTCTTCATTTTGAGTTTGTGCCCTAACTTAGGCCTTGGTCTTCTTGATATTTACATCTCCAGCTCCACTAAATCAAAAATCTACCCCTTCCCCATCGTCTCCAGTACCTTAGCAAGATGCTGGCCATATCACTCCCCCGTTTTACAGTCTGGCACTGGACTGCCAGCTGCCTCCTTGTGAATGCTGATCCAGATCTGCCTGTAATCATTCACTCTTTCACTCTGGTGCTTCTCCCTTTCATTTCACTCTTCCTTTCTCTCGCTCTTATTCTCTCTGTTTTACATTCATTCCCACACCACTTACATCTTTATCACTCTTTTCTCCTATTTCCAATTTTTCATACACTTTTCTTTCTCCAATCTTTCACTTTTCTCTCCATCTTTTCCTTTTGCCGTCACTTTCACTCTCCCTCTATCATTCCTTTTATTCTCTCTCACACAGGTACTTTATAGTGCAAGCCCCATCATGAGTCCCCTTTGCTTTCCTAACAATGTTTTCTGTTCACACTTATTAATGGGACACGTCTCACCCGAGGGGAATGGTGAACTTGCCCTCACCTGAAACATCATCCTGCATCCTGTCACAGCATGTGACAGGGCCCACACACAGCAAAGGCCACACCCTTGACCTAGTTCTGAGGTTGTGGTGACCGATGTTGCTCTTCCTCATTATTTCTGTGTTTTCTTTAAATTGACTATGTTTCTATTCACTAGCGTTCAAACAGCAGCAATCACAAAATGGTGTGTCACTGAAAACACCAAGGTATTGTTCACGTAGGCCTTTTCTCCCACACCTGCCTTCTCTCCGGGCCCTGGGGCTCTGTCAATGATCTTGCAGACCATCTCAACTGTAAAGTTACAGATGTCATTGATGCAAAAGTAAAAGTAGCTTCTGGAAGTAAAAAGCACCATGGAGAAACACCTTGCTGGTTAAACTCCAAAACAGAGCATGTTGAAAAGCTGAACGCAGCGGAAAACAAAACTCCAGGTACATTACAACGTTTATAAAGATCCTCTTTGAATCTGTAGAGTTGAGATGTGCAAGACAGTCCTTCTTCTCTGATATTATAAACAAAAGCAGCTATAAGGCACATGCCTTATTTGCTACAGTTGACAGGCTCACACATCCTCCTGTATCAGTAGTACCTGAATTCTATCTACAAAGTCATGTACTGACCTTGCGTTCTTTTTTACCAACGAAATTCAGAAGATTAGACATTCTGTCAGTGTCACCCTTTCACTCATTTAGATCTAACTTAATTAAGATGACACAATTCAACACTATTGGTTATAAAGCTTTCAAAAAAATTGTGCTACACTTGAAATCCTCCTCCTGTTCTCTTGACATTTTACCAACAACATTTTTTCAAAATGTTTTTAATTGCATGGCACCAGACATTCTGCAAATAGTCAACAATTCTCTTCTATCAGTCTGCTTCCCAAAAGCCCTGAAAACTGCAGTTATCATTTAAAAAAGAACAACCTAGATACCTCTGTAATTAATAACTACAGCCCTATATCAAACTTACCATGTTTAAGTAAAATCATTGAAAAGGTTGTTTATCAGAAACTTAATAGCTTTTTGGCACTAAGCAACTGTATGGATGTTTCCCAGTCTGGATTTCGACAACACCACAGCAATGAGACTGCTCTGGTCAAGGTTTTAAATGATATCTACTTAAACCATGATGATGATAACATTTCAGTTTTGGTTTTACTGGATCTTAATGCTGCTCTTGACACAGTTGATCATGGCGTATTACTGGACAGACTGGAAATCTGGGTGGAACTTTCTGGTACAGCACTAAAGTAGATTAAATTGTATTTACAGGACAGGGACTCTTTTGTATCAATTGGTAGCTATATATCTGACTGGACAAAAATGACAGGCGGACTGCCTCGACTAGGGTCTCGTCTATTTAACATACACCATACATGCTCCCTCAAGCTCAAATCATGGTAAGCAGCAAAATATCTTACCTTAATTATTCAGATGACTCTCATATTTATATTACAGTGTCATCAAGTGACTATGGTCCCATACAATCACAAAAAGCTGGATTGAATGAATCATTGATTGGATGTGACAAAATTTCCTCCAGTTAAACAAAGAGAAAACTGAAATAATTGTTTCTGGTACCAAAAAAAAAGAACAATTAAAAGTCAGTGTTCACTTAGAATCCCGGTCGTTACAGATCACAAACTAAGCCAGAAACCTTGATGTTGTGATGGACTCTGACTTAAATTTTAACTACCACATTAAGACAATTACAAAGTCAGCCTACTACCATCTTAAAAATATGTCTCAGCAAGATCTAGAAAAGCTCATCCATGCATTTATTTTTAGTAGGCTTGACGACTGTAATGGCTTTTTCGCAGGTCTCTGTAAAAATCCCTCAGACAGCTGCAGCTCCGACAGAATACTGCTGCTGTTAGAGCCCTCATGAAAACCAAGAAAGTAGAACCTATCACTTCAGTTCTCAGATCGCTACACTGGCTGGAGCACCGAATGGACTAGGGCCAAAATATATCTCCGATCTCTTGCTGTATTATGAACCTTCCGGAGCTCTCAGATCGTCTGGGGCAGGTCTGCTTACCATCTCCAGGGTCAAAACTAAACATGGTGAGGCAGCTTTTAGTTACTATGTTCTACATATCCGGAATAACCTTCCAGAGGATCTGAAGATTGCCCCAGCCTTTAAGCTCTTTTAAATCGAGGCTTAAAACTTTTCTTCTTGCTGTAGCTTTGAATTAGAATCTCCTGCACTGAACTTCTATTTATCATATCTACTTTTCGTGTGATTTTATTATCTGATATATCGTCTGAAACCTGATGTTTGATTTTTATATCTTATTCTACGTAAAGCACTTTCGGCTGCCTTGTGTTTCAAGAGTGCTAAACAAATAAACTTGTTTGCTTGCATAAAATCTGCTTCCATGCCGTATCAATTTATGAATTTGTCATAAACATGAAAACATCTGCTGATGCTGGAAATCCGAAGGGACACACCCAAAATGCTGGAGGAACTCAGAAGGCCAGGTAGCATCTGTGGAAAAGAATAAATAGCCAGTATCTTGGCCTGAAACGTTGACTGCTTATTCTTTTCCATAGATGCTGCCCTACCTGCTGAGTTCTTCCAGCATTTTGTGTGTGCTGCTTTGAATTTATCACTTCCTTGTGGCATCTCATTATGGCCCTTTACATTTGCTGGTGTTTGTCACATGTAAGGAACATAATTATTTTATTGACAACTTGAAACGATCATATTTAAATAAAGCATGCACTGCAAATATTTAAAAGTAATTCCAAATACAGAATGTGTTAGAAATATTCATAAGGTCAGACATCAATCAGAATCAAAATCAGCTTTATTATCGCTGACTTACGCATCATGAAATTTGTATAAGTTATGTATTTTTTACATAAGTTACATAAATAAATAGTGTAAAGTAAAGGAATACGAGGTAGTGTTCATGGGTTTCATGGGCCATTCAGAAATCTACTGGGGAGATGAAGAAGCTATTCCTGAATGCACGGAAAGAGACGCAGAAGTAATATTTATTGCCAAAGTCCTTCCGTCAGACTCATGGTTCCTCTCCCACACATGCTGCCTCACTTGCTGAATGCTTCTCAAATTTTCTGTTGACGCTTCAGATTTTAATCATCTGTGTTATTTTTAATTTTTCATTTTGGAAATAGGTTAAATGATGTGTTCTTGTTTCAATGCAAACTCTAGCATCGAGTCGGGAGTGCTGCGTATGCAGGATCCCACCCATCCATCCAGCATCCTCTTTGACTTCTACCGTTCTCAGGGAGGAGACTCCGATGCAGAAAAACAAGGATGGTGAGGATGGAAAACAACTTCTTTCCTCAGACCAGTAGGTTTCTGAATTATTGCCATGTCACATTCAAAGTGTCACCAGTTAATCTGTCCTGTACCTTACAACATTTAATTTATTCACTTTTCTTTGTTTATTTATGTGTAATCCATCTGTAGATTCTATCTTTACTTTCCTAAGTTATTGTGTGCTACATGTGTGTTATGTATACTACTGTGCTTTACACCCTGGTCCAGAGAAATGTTGTATGGAGGGATATGGTCCGTGTGCAGGTCAGTGGGACTAGGCAGAAAATGGTTCGGCACAGCCAAGAAGGGCCAAAAGGCCTGTTTCTGTGCTGTAGTTTCTATGGTTTCTATGGTTGTCTCATTTGACGGTATAGATGAACATGCCATATATTGTATTAGTGTTCAAGTCAGACTAATTCAGATTCAGTTATTTAGTTATCACGTGTCCATTGAAACATACAGTGAAATGAGTTGTGTGTATTAACAATCAACAGATCTAAGTATGTGTTGGGGCAGCCCGTGGATTACAGAACTGTGGAGATTCTGTAGGTGTTTTTTTTCTCAGATTTCCAGGCTGTGCATATTGAAGTAATGCTGGGACCACCGCTTGGATATCAGTTATTCACAATCTGTATCAACAATTGCTCAAGGAAACCAAGTATCATATTTCCAAGAGTGTCACAAAATTAGGAGAGGCTGTGAGGGGAGAGGATGATGTAAAGAGGCTTCAAGGGGATAAAGTCACAAACAAGAGAGAATCTGCAGATGCTGGAAATCCATGCAACACACACAAAAAAAGCACACTGGAAGTTCTGCCGAAGGGTCTCGGCCCAAAACGTCAACTGTACTTTTTACCATAGATGCTGCCTGGCCTGCTGAGTTCCTCCAGCATTTTGTTTGTGTTTCAGGGGATAAAGACAAGTAAGTGAGTTGGAAAGAACATAGGAGATGGAGTACAATGGGGGAAAAATAGCAGGCTTTGGAGTTTAAAATAGGAAAGTAGAATATTTTATAAAATAGTGATGGATTGGAAAAGGTTGATGGACATTCCCTGATCAATGAAAATCGACATACAGGTTCATCAAGCAAATGGAGCAAAAAGCAAACTGCTGGAGGACCTCACCATGTTATTTTGTGTGTAAGTTATACGTACTGTGTGTGAACCTTGGTCTGGAGGAACATTGTTTTATTAGGTGGCATCCACTGTACAGTTGATTGACAGTAAATTGAACCAAACTTATTAGGTGGAATCTCTGAAGGCAAAAGAATGGTCAACGTCTTGGTTTGGGAACCTGCATCAGGACTGATTACAGTCCTGCACTTTTCAGTTGGCAATGGAAATACAGTAATAGATATTTAAGAAGATTAGAAAATCAGAATACAAATGATATGGGGCTTGGGGAGGCCACACTTGGAATAGTGACCCTCCTTATTTAAGATAAGATGCATTTGTTATAAAAGGAGTGAGTGAAGATTCATGTGTGTGTGTGTGTAAAGGGGCTTGTTTTTGCTAAGCTTTTGTGTTGTGTATGTGTTGCATGTGTTGATCTGCCGAGCGTTTTGAGAATGCTATGTTGGTTGGTAACAAAGAATATGCATTTCCCTGTATGTTTCAAAGTACATGTGATATATAAATAACTCCGATTCCCATTCCCATTCCGACGTGTCAGTCCATGGCCTCCCCTTGTGCCAAGATGACGCCACCCTCAGGGTGGAGGAGCAACACCTTATATTCCATCTGGTTGGCTGGGTAGCTTTCAACCTGATGGAATGAATATCGATTTCTCCTTACTTTCCCCACTTCCTCTGTTCCCCACTCTGATATTTTACCACTTCTCGCCTGCCTATTACTTCTCCCGGGTTCCCTCTTCCTTCCGTTTCTCCCATGGTCCACTCTCCTATCCTATCAGATTCCTTCTTCTCCAGCCCTTGACCTTTCCCACCCACTTGGCTTCACCTGTCACCTTCCAGCCAGCCTCCTTCCTCTCCCCACACCTTTTTATTCTGGCACCTTCCCCCTTCCTTTCCAGTCCTGAAGAAGGGTCTCAGCCCGAAATGTTGACTGTTTATTCATAGGCATTTCCATGGATGCTACATGACCTGCTGAGTTCCTCCAGCGTATTGTGTGTGTTCCTTTAGATTTCCAGATCTGCAGCCTTTCTTGTGTTTTTGAATTTGAATCTGCCTGTTTCCTGGGATGAGAAGAGGAAGAATTTGCCAACATATTCCACGCCTGATGATAACAACCACATTTTATATATTCTTTTATTTATTTATTGAGATACAGCTTGGAATAGTCCTTACTGGCCCTTTGAGCCATGCTGCTCAGCAATCTCCCAGTTTAATCCTAGCCTAAAACAATGCTTAATTAACCAACCAACCATAGTCTTTGGACTGTGGGAGGAAACCGGAACACCCAGAGGAAACTCTTGTGGTCACGGGGAGAACATACAGTGTACAACGACGGGAATTGAACCCGGGTCACTGACAAGGTAAAGTGTTGTGCCCCCCATAATCAAGGGCCCTTCCCTCCTCAGTAGTTCTTCCTTCAACACCCTTCCCAATGGACAGAAGATGCAGGTGCTTGAAAGCATATATCACCGGGATCATGGACAGCTTCTCACTAACTTACTCCCCATAATGTCGCTGGCATCTAGGGCAACAATGATGGACTTCCATCTCTGGCGGTGTTCCGGGCTTCTTTCATCAGGCCAGTAGCTTCCTCTTGGCTTTTAACACTGTCACTCATGCAGATCCAGGGTGGAGACTCAGAAATAACATCGCACTCAGATGTAGATGGGTTCTTCATTGCTGTTTCCGTAATAGTTTTGCTTTTCCAGTCAGGGTTGTTTGCCCTGAGCTGAACCCCCAAACGTGGAGGACCAGTGGACCACTCTTAGTCTGCCCTCTACCCTTTGACCTGTTTGTCATGGGTGACCCTAGCAAGAGCCAAAGCATAACGCCCTGACTCAGCCAGCATAGTTCTCTGGGTCATTGAGGCACACAAGACTCCAAACCCTACGACAAGGTTGTGATCCTCTTGGTGGGGACAGCTTCTATCCTGGTCTAAACGGATTTTTGAACAGAGCTGTCATATTCTAAAACATTGAACATTTGCTCTCCCAGTCTGGCTTGTCATGGCCCTTGTACCTTGTTTAATGACCTGCACAGTACTTTTTTCTCACACTGCTTTCCTTTTCACTGTCTCAATGATCTGTCCAGATGGCACAAAAACAAAAGGTTTTGAGTGTATCCCGGCACAAGTGACAATGATAAACAAAGTCCAATTCCAAAATGATTGCACATTTTGAACACTTGAATAATTGATCGTACACTGTACTGAGACTCAACATTCAAGACTCAAGATTGTTTAATGTCATTTCCAGTACGTGATTGTAAAGGCAAATGAAATAATTGTTACTCCAGATCCAATGCAGCATAAAAAATCACAGTAAGGTAAAGAACACAATAAATATAAATACATATTATTCAGCATTTATTCAGCATTTTCATATGATGTAATTTGACCATTTCCAAACTTATTTTACTTCTCTATAGTGTTGGTTGAGAGGAACGGAGTCGTCGACACTAAGGTTTTCTTTTCTCCCATTTTTTACGATGTTAAAACAGCCCAGGTCTTTTTTAAAATTTAGTTGATTAATTCTGTTTAGATTAGTTTTTTTTTGAGGGGGTTATATATATTTTTTTCTTTTTTTGTGATTTTTGTCTAGATATTTTTTTGTACTGTATGATTCATTGGTATCCTATATGATTGGGAGTTTTGTCAAATAAGTACTATTTTGTTTTATAATTACTCATGTTAAGTATAACAATGTATTCCCAATAACTTTGTACTATTATTATGTCATGTTTATATTTTATGAAATTAATAAAAAGATTGAAAAAGAAAGAAATACATACGATAGCTCATATAGAGACTGTAGATTGAATGTATGTTCACAGAGTGACATTAGGCACAGGAGTGTCTGTACATAAGGTTACTCTGACAGGAAATGATAAAGTGGTGGTTAATGGGGATGTTGAGGGGTGAATCAGTGGGTGGAGGTGCTGATCAGCCTTACTGCTTGGGGAATGGAACTGTTTTTGAGTCTGGTGGTCCTGACGTGGATGTTATGTAGCCTCCTCCCTGATGGAAGTGGGACAACCAGTCCATGAGCAGGGTGGGTGGGATTCTTCAAGACGTTACTGGCTTTTCTCCTGCACCTTTTTATATATCTGCCGTTGATGTGGGCTGGCTGGTGCCGGTGAAGCATTGGAGAGTTTTGACTACCCATTGTAAAGCTTTTCTCTCCGCAATAGCACAGTTTCCACTCCATGCAGTGATGCAGCTTGTTAGGATGTGCAACTACTGCACACCTGTAGAAGATTGTAAATATTGATACATAAGTTTTAAAGCATCGGTGTAATAATTGTCATGCATCTGACCACACTGCTTCTCACCCGTATCTGGTGCAAGACTGACTGGCTCCATTGAGCCCTAACTTTGATTTAGTTGTTTTTTAATTATTTAATTGTTTATTAGGTTTGTAAAGATGCTTTTGGGGACAGAGAGGGGAACTAGGTTTCAGGTTAGGGTTTCAGGAACAGAGATGCAGAGAAATTGGAGGTCAGGCCGGAGTCTAAGTCTCCGCACCTTGTTTGCAACAGAACATGGGCCATCCATGGTTGGATATCAGATATTGAATGTTGAAGTGGCCGAGAGTGAACGAGGGTCCCCACACTCCCATGTAAGCATGTTATCAGTGGATTCTAGAATCGGAATTCTGCGCAGGCTGGAGGAGCGAGCTCCAATGACTCCCTAGGTTCGTGAATTGGTTTGAGGCCTGGTGTTCAGGTTCCTGCAATTGGCGATTCCAGATTTTGGGCCTGGTGTTCGGTGATCAGTGTGCCCTAGCATCGATGCCAAGGATCGATGCCTGAGGAGCAATCGGAATTCCGGAAGTCAAGACCAATTTGGTGGAGCTGAATGGGCGAATCTCCACTAGGGAGATTGAAGCCCATTGTCTGTAGGCCTGAGTGCTGGTCCACTGGAGGATTTTCCTGGGGTTAAAGGATTGTAAATGTGTGCAGGTGGGAAGGAAGAACGGGGCTTGATTTCGCTGTTGTTGTTTTGTTGCTTGTTGTGTTCTGTGTTGTTCTGCCGAGCATTGTGGACCAGCTACTTTGGCATTGTAACATGTGGTGGAGTTGGTGGGCTGCTGACAGTTCACCCTCAGGTGTATTGGTTGTTAACACAAATGACACATTTCACTGTATGGTTTGATGAATATGTAATAAATAACTAAATGAATCTGATTTGAACATTGATACAACATTCGGCATGTCCAAAGGTCAACCTGAAGCCAGAGTTTGCATCAAAACCAAAATATATCAACTAACCTGTTCCAACATGAAAAACCAAAAATAACACAAATGCTTATCACCTGAAACAAATTTCTGCAGCAAATGGAAATGGATTTCAACATGTTGATTTTCAGTGAGCAAACCTTGCCCCATTGTGACTTTACACTGACCTTTTATGAGGAAATCTTCTCCAGCATCCGCCCAACCTGCTTCCATTTTTCACACCACCTGCTGACAGGGGCTGAGAATAAGGGACATAATTTGGTACTAATTTGAACAGCATTATGGACAGTTCTGCTCTGGGAACTGGTGCCCATTAGAAACCAGGCTTGGTCTGCCAACACTTGATTTACGGTGAGACTTCACAGCTGGCAGTGTGAGGGAAGCTTTTAATTCTCTTACAGTATACTGGACCAGATTCAAAATGTTGATCTCAGACTCAAAGGGCAACATGTGAAGCTGCTCAGACCCATCTGTCATAGAAATCATAGAAACCATAGAAACTACAGCACAGAAACAGGCCTTTTGGCCCTTCTTGGCTGTGCCGAGCCATTTTCTGCCTAGTCCCACTGACATGCACACGGACCATATCCCTCCATACACCTCCCATCCATGTATCTGTCCAATTTATTCTTAAATGTTAAAAAAGAACCCACATTTACCACCTCTTCTGGCAGCTCATTCCATATTCCCACCACTCTCTGTGTGAAGAAGCCCCCACTAATGTTCCCTTTAAACTTTCTCCCCTCACCCTTAACCCATGTCCTCTGGTTTTTTTTCTCCCCTTGCCTCAATGGAAAAAGCCTGCTTGCATTCACTCTATCTATACCCATCATAATTTTATATACCTCTATCAAATGTCCCCTCATTCTTCTACGCTCCAGGGAATAAAGCCCTAACCTATTCAACCTTTCTCTGTAACTGAGTTTCTCAAGTCCCGGCAACATCCTTGTAAACCTTCTCTGCACTCTTTCAACCTTATTTATATCCTTCCTGTAATTTGGTGACCAAAACTGAACACAATACTCCAGATCTGGCCTCACCAATGCCTTATACAACCTCATCATAACATTCCAGCTCTTATACTCAATACTTTGATTAATAAAGGCCAATGTACCAAAAGCTCTCTTTACGACCCTATCTACTTGTGATGACACTTTTAGGGAATTTTGTATCTGTATTCCCAGATCCCTCTGTTCCACTGCACTCCTCAGTGCCTTACCATTAACCCTGTATGTTCTACCTTGGTTTGTCCTTCCAACGTGCAATACCTCACACTTGTCAGTATTAAACTCCATCTGCCATTTTTCAGCTGGTCCAAGTCCATCTGCAGGCTCTGAAAACCTTCCTCACTGTCTACTACACCTCCAATCTTTGTATCATCAGCAAACTTGCTGATCCAATTTACCACATTATCATCCAGATCATTGATATAGATGACAAATAACAATGGACCCAGCACTGATCCCTGTGGCACACCACTAGTCACAGGCCTCCACTCAGAGAAGCAATTCTCTACCACCACTCTCTGGCTTCTTCCATCGAGCCAATGTCTAATCCAATTTACCACCTCTCCATGTATACCTAGCGACTGAATTTTCCTAACTAACCTCCCATGCGGGACCTTGTCAAAGGCCTTACTGAAGTCCATGTAGACAATATCCACTGCCTTCCCTTCATCCACTTTCCTGGTAACCTCCTCGAAAAACTCCAACAGATTGGTCAAACATGACCTACCACGCACAAAGCCATGTTGACTCTCCCTAATAAGCCCCCGTCTATCCAAATGCTTGTAGATTCTGTCTCTTAGTACTCCCTCCAATAACTTACCTACTACTGACGTTAAACTCACTGGCCTATAATTTCCCGGATTACTTTTCGATCCTTTTTTAAACAACGGAACAACATGAGCCACTCTCCAATCCTCCGGCACTTAACTCGTAGACAGCGACATTTTAAATATTTCTGCCAGGGCCCCTGCAATTTCAACACTAGTCTCCTTTGAGGTCCGAGGGAACACCCTGTCAGGTCCCGGGGATTTATCCACTTTAATTTTCCTCAAGACAGCGAGCACCTCCTCCTTTTCAATCTGTACAGTTTCCATGGTCTCACTACTTGATTCCCTCAATTCCATAGATTTCATGCCAGCTTCCTTAGTAAATACAGACGCAAAAAACCTATTTAAGATCTCCCCCATTTCCTTTGGTTCCGCACAAAGCCGACCACTCTGATCTTCAAGAGGACCAATTTTATCCCTTAACAATCCTTTTGTGCTTAATATACTTGTAAAAGCTCTTTGGATTATCCTTCACTTTGACTGCCAAGGCAACCTCATGTCTTCTTTTAGCCCTCCTGATTTCTTTCTTAAGTATTTTCTTGCACTTCTTATACTCCTCAAGCACCTTATTTACCCCGTTTCCTATACATTTCATACAACTCCCTCTTCTTCATCAGAGTTGCAATATCCCTTGAGAACCATGGTTCGTTATTCCTATTCAATTTGCCTTTAATCCTGACGGGAACATACAAACTCTGCACTCTCAAAATTTCCCCTTTGAAGGCTTCCCACCTACCAATCACATCTTTGCCAGAGAACAACCTGTCCCAATCCATGCTTTTTAGATCCTTTCTCATTTCTTCAAATTTGGCCTTCTTCCAGTTCAGAACCTCAACCCTAGGACCAGATCTATCCTTGTCCATGATCAAATTGAAACTAATGGTGTTGATTAGTAGACAACACCATTAGTAAACTAATTGAAACTCTGTCTGTAGATAAAGGAAGAGGAATCGTGCTTTCACAACATCCCAAGGTTTTTTACAGTCTATGAATTGCTTTTCTAGTCATATTTTCCATTTTGCAATATGTATTTACATCTACATGTGTGCGATGTATGTATGCATAGGCATGTGCCTTTGCATGCATATGTGCATAATCATGTGTTTAAATTTAGGTGTGCGTGTGTGTGTGTGTGTGTGTGTGTGTGTGTGTGTGTATACGCATTTTGTGTTTATGTGTGTAGAGCATTTAATCTTGTGGTGATATAGTAGCGTAGCTGTTAAGGTAACACTATTACAGCGCCAAAGGCTCAGGTTCAGTTCCTCCATTGTCTGTAAGGAGTTTGTACGTTATCCCTCCCCTTACAACGTGGGTTTCCTCTGGTTGCTTCAGTTTCCTCCCACGTTTCAAAGATGTACCGGTTGGTAGGTTAATATGCCATTGTGAACTGTCCTGTGATTGGGTTAGGGGTAAACGGGTGGGTTGCAGGAGGGCCTGCTCCATGCTGTATCTCTAAATACATAATTAAGTCACAGGTTAATTGGCCACGTGGGTGTAACTGGCTGACACAGGCTTGTAGAATTGTAAAGGCCTGTTACCGTACTGTATATCTAAATAAAATAATCTCTGCATCTGCCTTATATTTGTATCTTGCATGTTTGTCTATGAGTACATCTATATGTTTGAGCATTCCTGTCCATGTGTGTGCGTGTGCGGGTATGTGGAAGAGGGATGGGTAATTGGCTTCAGCTCACTGAAGATCAGCCACTGAAAAACCCCAATCCCCCTCTTTGGTTGCATTAAAACAACCACCGATCACTTCATTTTAAGAGGAAAACAACTCAATCATTGTTTACAATGAAAGTGAGATGTACAAACCATGTTCACAGAGGACAAAATATTGGTCCCACCAGTTGACGCTCATATCATGGGACTGAAGCTTTCACCTCAGTACACCAAGATAGAAGCTGCTGAGAAGGTCTCAGTGAGCAGCCTGTTGCTGTGTGTCAGCTCGCTGAGGCAGGCCGGTAGGCGTCTGTGTTCATGTGCTGTCTCTCTCTTTCGATGATGTCGGAGGATGTTATCGTGGTTCTGCGGTTATGGATTATACTACTGTGCTTATGGATTGTGGACTTTTTCAGATTTATGGTTTCTATATTCTATGTTTTCACCCATTCCTTTCTGTTTTGCTGTGCGAGGGGAGGGGGTTTGTGGCTGGTATTCTTGTAACATTCTGTTAGCTTTTTTGTGCAGGGGCGTGCATTTAGGAGGTAGATATTCTTGTTGCGTTTCACGTGGGTAGAGGTGGGTTTGGGGTCAATGTGTTTTTTTTTGTGTGGGGGAGGATGGTTTGGGGGTTGATGATTGGGTTGCCATTCTTTTGTTGTGTGGGGGTACGGTTTGATGTTTCTCTCTGAATGACTTTCATGATTTTTCTTTGTTTCATGGCTATCTGGAGAAGACAAATCTCTCAGAGTTGTATATGGGTATATACCCCGATATTAAATAAAACTTCGAACCTTTGAAGCTTTGCAGGTGGAATTTACTCTGTGTCCGTTGGAGGAAGTGGGTCTCTGCTGAAATTTGGCTCCTCCAATAGATTTCCCTCCTAAGCCAGCCTAATTTTACAGACTGAAGGCAAGAGTAGGGGTTGTCCCAGATCCTGTTGAATCACAACTTCAAGTGTTGCCCCTGAGCAGTGACTGATATCCTGTTCTTCCTAAACAGATCTTGTGAGGAATCTGATGGATGGTAACAGACTAACAAAGTTATTTTTGAATTTTATTTAAAGATGAAGCATGGTCCAGGCCCTTCCTGCACAACAAGCCGTACAGTCAAGCAACCCACCTACTTAGAGTCATAGAAAAGTACAGCACAGAAACAAGACCTTTGGCTCATGTAGACCATGTGGAGCCATTTAAGCTGCCTAGTCCCATCAACCTGCACTGCGACCATAGCCCTCCATACCCCAACCATCCATGTACCTGTCCAAACTTCTTTTAAATATTGAAATTGAGCTGACATGCACCACTTGAACTGACAGCTCATTCCACATTCTCATGACCCTCTGAGTGAAGAAGTTTCCCCTCATGTTCCCCTTAAACTTTTACCTTTCACCCTTAACCCATGACCTCTGTTATTAAACCTAGCTTAATAACAGGGCAATTTACAATGACCAGTTAATCTACTAACCAGTATGTTTTTAGAATGTGGGAGGAAACTGGAGCACCAAGAGGAAATCTATGTGGTCGCGGGGAGAACGTACACGCTCCTTACAGTCGGCACTGGAATTGAGCTCCGAACTCCGATACCCCGAGCTGTAATAGCGTCGTGCTAGCCGCTCCATTATCCAGGCACTCTAGTGTCGAAGTGTCAAAGGAGTTAATATCAATAAAGTGGCACTGAGGAGTTAACATACCCAGCTCAGGTTTAGTAAACAAGCAGACTGCAGGAGATTAAAAAATTTGTCTTGAGACATTGAATTATCATGTTTGGGGGAGCTTTATTTTTAACCAAGAATAAATAAAAAAGAAGGATTAAGTTCAAACAAAGGACTTTATCTAACTAGTCAACAGCTTCTGTACAAATGAGCCATGCTCTGTCTCATTAGCACAGTGATGCATGTAATTTAGTAATGGTTAGTCATCTTGTCTGTCAAGCAAAAATATTTAACAATAGTTTGCATTTCTCACAAAAGGAATCTCTTCAAATTTATTCAGCCAGAGGATTTAGACAACTCACTCACATTGCAAACTGGTGACTGGGGCTGTTTTCCTCTTAAATACTCTCAGAGGCCACTTTATTAGGTGCACCTGGTCATGGGCTCGTCAATGAAAATATCTAACCAGCCAATCACGTAGCAAAATCTCAATGCTTAAAAGCATGCAGGCATAGTCAAGAGGTTCAGTTGTTGTCCATACTAAGCATCAGAACAAGGAAGAAATGCGATTTAAGTAACTTTGACCATGGAATGATTTTTGGTGCCAGATGGGGTGGTTTGAGTATCTCAGAATTTGCTGATCTCCTGGGGTTTTCATGCACAACAGTCTAGTATTTACAGAGGATGGTGCGAAAAATGAAAATAATTCAGTGAGCAGTAGTTCTGTGAGAGATAATGCTTCGCTTATGAAAGAAGTCAGAGGAGAATGGTCAGACTGGTTCAAGCTGATGGGAAGATGGTGGGGGAGGAACGTCAACTCAGACCATGAGAGGCCTGCATTGGGCATTTTCATGCCTTACAAGGCACAGATTGGAAATCTGTGTGGGGTGCCACTCTTCACACAGACACTAGAGCAATGTGTGATTAAGTGCCTTGCTCAAGGGCACAAACACGCTGCCACAGCTGAGGCTCGAATTAGTGACCTTGAGATAACTAGATGAACGCCTTAACCACTTGGCCACGTGCCCAACATGATGATGGGAAGATGATAGTAACTCAAATAACCATGTGCTAAAACAGTGGTGTGCAGAAGAGTATCTCTAAACGCACAACATGTCAAACCTTGAAGTGGATGGGCTACAGCAGCAGAAGACCACGATCATACACTCAGTGACCACTTTATTAGGTACAGGGGGTACTTAGTAAGGGAGACACTGAGTATAGAAACAAGCTGCTAATGATGATGAACACAGGCTGACTTGGCTTTATGGAAGCAGTTGCTTTGACAGTGAATGCAGGGACTCTGTGTCTCCACTTCCTGCTAGTATCCCCAGTGAACATCCTGGTTTATGTTATTGTTACTTAGACATGCCATTAGGCCAACAAAAGTGTTCAGGGGGCAGCAATAAATCAAAGATCTGTCGGAACATTCTGTAAAGAGGTGGAGCAAAGTCATGATAGTGCTAAACGACAACTCCTTTCCTTGTATATTCAGGAACAGCTCTACTTCCACCTTTAATATCCTTATTTTTCCCTTTCAGGGTTCTTTTGAAGACCCTGACCTGGAGTTACACGCTGACTTCGGTACCTTGCAGGAATGGGGCCTGCTATCAGGGTTTCATAACCGACTGTTGTTGTTCGGCACACCAAGGGCTTAGCCTAGAGTCCAGCTCAGATTTGGAAGCCTAGGATCTCAGGACTCTGGAGACGGGCAGATTGAGGGTTGGTGTCATGACAGGAGACCCCTGTGTCATCGGGGGAGTTGGAATATCTACGACTGTGTGTCCGGAGACCCGAGATCTTTGAGATCTTCGGGCACAGAGCTTGAAAAACAGTGATATAACAGACTTCTAATATCGTAAACCAGCGAATTGTTTGTTATGTCTCCCCGCTCACTGGGAAAAACAGAGACATCTCCTTCTCCCTTATTAGGAAGAGAGAGAGCCTGTGGTATGTTGTATACTGGGTGAAATGCGAAGTCTTTGGGGTAACTGCAAGTCTGTGTCTTTGCTATTGCTTTGCTCACGCTTGAGTGTTCGGTGGTGGATGCAGATGCTTTTTTTTGCCAGTGGGGGGAGGGGTGATTGTTGCTTGCTGCCGCTTATATATGGGGGGTAGGGGAGCTGGGGGGTACTTTAGGGTTCTAACATTCAACAGTCGTTTGTTCTTTGGGGCACTCCTCTGTTTTTGTGGATGTTTGTAAAGAAAAAGCATTTCAGGATGTATATTGTGTACATTTCTCCGACATTAAATTCGACTTTTGAACCCTTGAACCTTTGAACACATATTCAGTTGTAGAACGACATTCTGCAGAGAGCTGCTGGATAGATCTGGAAAATTCAGAAGAACGGAAGATCGGTCAATTCCCTTTTTGCAGTTTGTGGGAGCTTGCTGTGCAAGAACTACTGGCTGCCTTTGCTGTATGCATCTTCTCAAAAATACTTTGTCAGCCGCACACGGAAAATGCCAGAGGGAACAAAATCAGCTTTAATATCACTGGCATATGTGAAGTTTTTGTTTAGTGGCAGCAGTACATTGCAATACCTAACAAAAAACTATATATTGTAATATACATGTAAAATAAATTCAATAAGTAGTCCAAAAAGAGCAAAAAAAGAAAAAAGTATGGTAGTGTAGGTAGGATCATTGTCCTTTAATAAATCTGAATGTGGTGGGAAGAAGCTGTTCTTAAAACATTGTGTGTGTGTCTTCAGGCTCCTGTGCCTCCTCCCTTTCATTGCTCCTTATGGTAGCAATGAAAAGACAATTTGTCCTGGGTAATGGGGGTCCTCCATGGTGGATGCTGTCTTTTTGAGGCATTGCCTTTTGAAGATGTCCTTGATGCCGGGGAGACCACTGCCCGTGATGGAGCTGACTGAGTTTGCAACTTTCTGCAGCTTTGTCCGGTTCTGTACAGTGACCCTCCATAACAGATGGTGATGCAACCAGTTAGGATGCTTTCCATGGTAGCTCTGTAGGAAGTTGCAAGAGTCTTTGGTGACATGCCAACTCTCCTCAAAGTCCTAAAGTAATACAGTATTGCCACTACCGTGCCTTCTTTGCAATTGCATCAATACGTTTGGCCCATGATAGATCTTTAGCGATGTTGATACCCAGGAAGTTCAAACTGCTCACCCTTTCCACTGCTGATCCCTCAAAGGGAACAGGGGGAAATCTTGGAAACTGTAGATCGGTGAGTCTCATGTCAGTTGTACAAAAATTGCTGGAGAAAATTCTTAGGGATAGATATATGAGCATTTGGAAACTCATGGCCCAATCAGGGAGAGCCAGCATGGCTTTTTTGTGGGGCAACTCATGTCTTACCAACTTGATTGAGTTTTTTGACAATGTGACCAGAGAGTTGATGAAGGGAGGGCAGAGGATGTTGTCTACATGGATTTTAGTAAGGTGTTTGACAAGGTCTCTCATGGGAGGCTAATGCAGAAGATTAGGATGTATGGTGTCCATGGTGAACTGGCTGTTTGGATTCAGAACTGGTTTGCGCATAGCAGACAGTGGGTAGTGACGGAAGGGGCTTATTCAAGCTGCAGGACTGAAGTTAGTGGAGTTCCCTAGGAATCCATACTGAGACCTCTGCTGTTTGTGATGTGTATAAATGACCCGGATGAAAACGTAGATGGGTGGGTTAGAAAATTTGCAGATGATATCAAGGTTGATAGACTTGTGGGTAACATAGATGACTGGCAAAGAATACAGCACCATATACGAGAGGTGATTGATAAGTTCGTGGCCTAAGGTAGAAGGAGTCAATTTTTAAAAACCAAGCACATTTATTTTTCAACATAGTCCCTTCCTACATTTACACACTTAGTCCAGCAATCGTGGAGCGTACGGATCTTGGACCTCCAGAAAGCGTCCACAGCAGGGGTGATTGATATGTTCGTGGCCTAAGATAGACGGTGATGAGTTATACAGTTCTCATTACATGCACATGCAAGTCAACTCTTTGAGTAATTATGCAGAAAGTTTGAAGTTAATAACCCATCTCCTTCTACATTAGGCCACAAACTTATCAATCACCCCTGATGAGTTATTAACTTCAAATGTTCTGCATAATCACTCAGAGTTGAACTGCATGTGCATGTAACGAGAGCTGTATAACTCATCTCCTTCTGCCTTAGGCCACGAATTTATCAATCATCCCTGCTGTGGACACTTTCTGGAGGTCTAAGATCCGTATGCTCCATGACTGCTGGACTAAGTGTGTAACTGTAGGAGGGGACTCTGTTGAAAAATAAATGTGCTAGGTTTTCTAAAATTGACTCCTTCTACCTTGGACATGAACTTATCAATCACCCCTCGTAGATCAGTTGCAGATATGGGCTAAGATATAGCAGATGGAGTTTAACCCAGATAAATGTGAGGTGTCGCACCTCAGCAGGGAAAACTCAAGGAGACAGTACACTGTTAAGGGCAAGACTCTTAACAATGTTGCAGAGTAGAGAGATCTTGGGGACCAAGGTCATATCTTCTTGCAAGTGCCGACACAGGTCGATAGGGTGGTTAAGAAGGCTTATGGAATGCTTGTTTTTATTAGCCAAGGCACTGAGTTCAAAAGTCAAAAGGTTATGTTGCAATTTTATAAAACTTTGGTCGGGCCACATCTGGAGTATTGCATACAGTTCTAGTTATGCCACTATAGGAAGATTGTTGAGGCTTTGGAGAGGGTGCAGAAGGGGTTTACCATAATGCTGCCTGATGTAGTGGGCATGTGCTATCATGAGAGGCTCGACAAGCTTGGATTGTTTTTTCCGGAGTGGCAGAGGCTGAGGAGAGACCAGATCGAGGTTTATAAGGTTATGAGAGGCAGAGATAGAGTAGACAGTGTGTATAATTTTCCCAGGGTTGAAACGTCTAATGGCAGAGGGCATACATTGAAGATGAGAGGGATCAGTTTCAAAGGGGATGTGAGGGATGTTTTTTACTCAGAGAGTGGTGGATGCCTGGAATGCATTGCCTGGTATGGTGGAAGAGGCAAATGCGTTAGAGGCTTTTAAGAGACGTTAGATAGGCACATGAATATGAGGAAGATGGAAAAATATGGATATTGTGTAGATAAGAGTGATTAGTCCTGGGGTTCTTGATTTACTTTTTAGCTGGTTTGGCACAACATGGCCTGCTCCTGTGCTGTACTGTTCTATGTTCTATATTCTATGAGGACTGCTGTGTGTTCCCTCAACCTAACTTTCCCAAAGACCACAATCAATTGGGGCTTACTGATGTAGAGTGCAAGGTTGTTGTTGCAATACTACTCCACCAGGTGATCTATCTCACTCCTGTATGCCTCCTTGCCAAAGGGTCTTGGCCCTAAGCATCGACTCTTTTTTCCCTTCCATGAATACTGCCTGACTTGCTGAGTTCCTCCAGCATTTTGTGTGTGTTGCTCTGGATTTCCAGCACCTGCAGAATCTCTTGCGCTTTTGTCAGCTGCACAATGTCTTAGTGTTGACTGAGTGGTGATGGGTAATTGTAAACCAGGAATGGCACTTGGGATTAAGGCTGGCTCATGAACTGCAAAATAAATCCAGCTAAATTTAGATTTATCATGGAGAAGAGTAATGTAGTGTCGTAGAGTAATCCAGCACACAGGCAGACTCTACGGCCTATCGAGCCTCTTTATGAGGAAAGTGGAATGGCCTGTACTCACTGGGTTTAGAAGAATGAGGGGCTATCTCATTAAAACCTACTGAATATTGAAAGGCACAAGCAACTAGACTTTAAAGCTTTGCAATTTGTATGAGTTTGGAGTACTGTGAACTCTTTTGAGACCCATATCTAAGAAATAATGTGCTGGTCTTGGAGAGAGTCCAGAGAAGATTTATGAGAAAGATCTTGGGAACGAACAGATTAAGGTATGAGGATTGTTTCGTGGCACAGGGCCTGAACTCACTGGAGGTTAGAAGGATGAAGGAGGGATCTCATTGAAAACTACCGAATATTGAAAGGCCTAGATAAAATGGATGTGGAGAGGATGGTTCCTCTTGTGGGAAGTCTAGGACCAGAGGACAGAGCTGCAGAATAGAGGGACATCACTTTAGAACAGAGATGAGATGGAATTCTTTAGTGAGAGGGCAGTGAATCTGTGGAATTCGTTGCCTCAGATGGGTGGGGAGACGAAGTCACTGGGTAAATTGAAAGTAGAGGTTGATAGGTTCTTGATTAGTCAGAGCGTCAAAAGTTATGGGGAGAAGGCAGGGGAATGGGGTTGGGAGGGATAATAAATCAGCCATGATGGAATGGCGGGGCAGACTCAATGGGTCGAGTGGCCTAATTCTATGCCCATGTCTTATGGTCTTATAGTCTGAAAGTCTATGTTGACCAATGTATTCAATAAACTAGTCCCATTTTCCTGTGCTTCACTCATATCTCTTGAAATGTCTTACAGGTACAAATAGTGCTGGTACATCGGTGACTCTCTGTGGGCTGCAGGAATTTGTACCAGTTCTCCTCTTAAGTATACTCCTTTTAAACCATTTTCATTACAATTTGTAACATGTAAATTTCCTCTTCACAACGGACTATGAAATTACATCAACTGTCTTCAGATCTCACATTCGATAGTTTATTGCGGAGCAGTGAAACGCAGACCCTTAAAGTGTGGCACCTTTAAGGGGCAACGCCAAGACCAAGGCCAAAAACGCGGTAGGAGAGGCGGGATTCAAACCAGGCTGAAGCACAGAGAGATGAGGCCTCCTCTGCCTACCAGCTTGTTAGTGAATGCACAGTCACTTGAAAATAAGATTGACGACCTCAGGGCAAGGCTGCAGGATCAGAGGCAGATGAGGCAGTTCTCAGTTGTTTGTTGGATTGAGACTTGGTTAACAGTGAACACACCGGATGCAGCTATCCGACCAGAAGGTTTTACCATTTTCAGAATGGATCACACCACGATCTCTGGTAAGGAATAAGGTGACGCCATGTGCTTTTCAGTTAGTTCTCATTGGTGCACGGATGTTGGGGTTATGTTGACTTCTTGTTCCCCTTAGAACATAATAATAATAAAGACATCCGTTAGTCTTGTGAGACCATGGATCTGCGCCTGGAAAGTCTTCACTCTCCAGGGCGCAGGCCTGGGCAAGGTTGTATGGAAGACCAGCAGTTGCCCATGCTGCAAGTCTCCCCTCTCCACGACACCAATGTTGTCCAAGGGAAGGGCATTAGGGCCCATACAGCTTGGCACCAGTGTCGTCGCAGAGCAATGTGTGATTAAGTGCCTTGCTCAAGGACACAACACGTTCCCTCAGCTGGGGCTCAAACTCACGACCTTCAAGTCACTAGTACAATGCCTTAATCACTTGGCCACGTGCCCACACTGACTAACTAACTTAGAACAACTAACTATTAAATGTAGACCATTCTATTTGGCTCAGGAGCTCTCATCCGTGATCCTGACCACAGATTGGATACCACCAGTGGCTGATTATAAGGAAGCACTCGTGAAAATGAGACCGCATTTTGACAAGTCGGATCATTTGGCTGTACTCCTATTACCTGCGTACAGAGAGAGATCAAGACAATGAAGAGGTGATTGAGAGAGGCTGAGGAACATTTACAGGATTGTTTTGTCTCAATGGAATAGGCTGTGTTCAAGAACTCATCTGAAGACCTGAACAACTACACAAGGGTGATTACAGACTTCATTAAAACAGCTGTGGATGAGCGTGACCCAGCAAGATCACTTAAGGTTTTCCTCAATTAGAATCGCTGGATGAACAATAAAATCTGGAATCTGCTTGACAGCCAGATCAGAGGCATTCAAGTCTGGAGATGAAGAATGCTACAAGAGGTGCAGGTATGATCTCCGGAGAGTCATCTCTTGGGCAAAGTGGAGATTCTGGACTAGACTGGAATCAATGAGGGATGCTCGACAACTGTGGCAGGGTTTGAATGTCAAAAAACCTCCTACAAAGCTAAATCCTGTGACACAGGGGACAGCAGAGCTTTGCTTCCAGGTGAGCTCAATGCCTTCTATGCTCACTTTGACCACCAGAACAGGGAGGTATCATCACGCACACCTATGTCTCCCAATGGTCCTCTCCCAGTGTCAGAAGATGTCATGCGGGCTGTCTTTAAGAGAGTGAATCCAAGGAAAGCATCCGGTCCAGACAGAGTATCTGGCCCAGTACTGAAGACCTGTGCTGACCAACTGGCTGGTGTATTCACAGATACTTCGACCTCTTGCTCCAGCAGTTTGTGGTACCCACCTGTTTCAAGCAGGCTTGAATTGTACCAGCACCCAAGAAGAGCATGATAACCCGTCTAAATACTATTACCCAGTGGCACTTACACCCACATTGATGAAGTCTTCTGAAAGGCTGGTGTTGAAGCATATCAGCTCCTGTCTGAGTGGCAACTTGGATCTATTCCAATTTGCCTACCAAAGCAACAGGTCTACAGCAGATGCTATCTTGTTGGCTCTTCACACAATCGTGGAACATCTGGACAGCAAAGATGCATACATCTGGATGCTCTTTATCGATTACAACTTCGCACTTAACACCATCATCCCCTTAAAACCAATCAGTGAACTCCAAGACCTGGGCCTCAATATCCCCTTGTGCAATTGGAACCTAGATTTCCTCACTTGTAGACCCAATTTATTTATTTATTTACTTATATCCACATTTGTAGAGTTTGTTTACAATTAACAGCTCCTGATGTTTACAGCTTGCATTTACTGTTCAATACATTTGCCAAGTAGAGCCACAGAATAAAGAATCTCAGGGTTGTATGTGGTGATGTGTATGTACTCTGATAATAATAACTTTTCCTTTGAACTTTGAACGTTTCCTATCCATATACAGTACCTGTCTAAGTGTGCCTTTCAAATGTTGATACCGCACCTGCTTCAACCACTTCCTCTTGCAGCTCGTTCAATATCAGGACTACCTTCCACATGAAGAAAGTGCACTTCAGGACACTTTTAAATCTTATACATTTCACCTTAAACCTATATGACTTGTAGTTTTTGATCTCTTTTCTGAGAAAAAGACTATGATCATGCACCATTTCTATGCCTGGCATGATTTCTACACCTCTATAAGGTCACCCATCCAAGGAAGAAAGTCCTAGTTTGCTTACCCTCTCCTTATTAATCAAGCCATAGAGTCCTGGTAACATTCTTGCAAATCTTTGTTGCACTCTAGTGACATCTTTCTGATAAGAGGACAACTCTTTTGCAACCATTTCTAGCTATATGAATGCCTTTCAGGAAATTCAACCTCTGTATCTTGGCAAGATTTTTATTGTAATAATGCCTGTTCTCCAGTGCAATGCACCCCTAACTTGTGACAACAGGAGTATGATTTTCTATCTCAGTGATCTGAGAAGCAGCAGATATTATTCACTCAAAGAACAAACAGATTTTACTAAGCATGCTCCCCGGAGATGTTTAAAGGGCCAACATTCAGAATGCATTCCTTGCCTTAATGAGCTCTTCATGCTGCCAAGTTATTTATGAAGAACACAGATGACAGTGAGGTTAGAGAGGGATCTGTAAATATTCTGGGGCATGATGATATTAGAAAGGAGGAAGTGTTGGCTATCATAAAAAACATTAAGGTGGATGAATCCCTAGCGCCTGATATGATCTATCTGAGAATACTGAGGGAAGCAGGAACCGAGAAAATGATGGATACAGTCCAGTCCATCACAGGCAAAGCCTTCCCCATCACTGAGTACATTTACAAGGCGCACTGCCACAAGAAAGCAGCATCCATCGTCAGAGACCCCTATCATCCAGGCAATGCCCTCTTCTCATGACCACCATTGGTAGGTGGTACAGGAGACATAGGTCCACACCACCAGGTTCAGTAACAGTTATTACCCTGCAACCATCAGGCTCTTGAACTGATATGAATAACTTCATTCACCATAGCTCTGAACTGATGCTATGACCTACAGGACTCATTTTCAAGGACTCGACAACACGTGTTCTCTCAGTATTATGTTTATTTTCCCATTTTATCTTCTTTTGCACTTTGGCTGTTTCTCAGACTTCAGGTATTGTTTTTCATAAAATTCTGTTGTATTTATATTTTCCTGCGAGAAGCTGAACCTCAAGGTTGTACATGTTAACATGTACATACGTTGATAATAAATTTACTTTAAACTTTTGACTTTGAATTTTGAAGCGAGGTTGGAGATGCTAGGCATTGGCAGAGGTCATTGTAATCTTTTTAGCTGTGGGCTAGATGTCAGAATAGCCAATATTGTTTCTTTGTTTATAAAATGGCAATTGGGATAACTAGGCTCTGCGCCATGTCCGGTGGCTGTGTTGCAAGCTCTGTTCCAAATCTACAGTGTACTACTAATTTCTACAATTTTCTTAGTATTTTTTTTCTGTTCAAGTAGCTGATAGTCATATCAGATAGGATAGACTGACCCTTCTGAATATCGGAAAGACAGCATTTACCCACCATGTGCCGCCTTTCCTACACTGGGAACCCCTGCTTACCCATCTCTTACACCGCCACTACCTAGGAAGAAGCACCAGGGCGAGGGAGAAAGGCCGGTGTCCTGGTGAAGTTGAGATGGTGTGCAAATTGGCCACCGCTCCCGAGCATACTCCTGGCTAATGTCCAGTCCCTGGACAACAAGCTGTGCAAACTGAGAGCCAGAATCTCCTATCAGCGGGAAACAAAGGAATGTAACCATATGACCATATAACAATTACAGCACGGAAACAGGCCATCTCGGCCCTTCTAGTCCGTGCCGAACTCTTACCCTCACCTAGTCCCACCGACCTGCACTCAGCCGATAACCCTCCATTCCTTTCCTGTCCATGTATCTATCCAATTTAACTTTAAACGACAACATCGAACCTGCCTCAACCTGTTCTGCTGGAAGCTCGTTCCACACAGCGACCACTCTCTGAATAAAGAAGTTCCCCCTCATGTTACCCCTAAACTTTTGCCCTTTAACTCTCAACTCATGTCGTCTTGTTTGAATCTCCCCTACTCTCAATGGAAAAAGCCTATCCATGTCAACTCTATCAATCCCCCTCATGATTTTAAACACCTCTATCAAGTCCCCCCTCAATCTTCTACACTCCAAAGAATAAAGACCTAACTTGTTCAACCTTTCTCTGTAACTTAGGAGATGAAACCCAGGCAACATTTTAGTAAATCTCCACTGTACTCTCTCAATTTTATTGACATCTTTCCTATAATTCGGTGACCAGAACTGTACACAATACTCCAAATTTGGCCTTACCAAGGCCTTATACAATTTCAACATTACATCCCAACTCCTATACTCAATTCTCTGATTAATAAATGCCAGCACACCAAAAGCTTTCTTCACCATCCTATCCACATGAGATTCCACCTTCAGGGAAATATGCACCATTATTCCTAGATCCCTCTGTTCTACTGCATTCTTCAATGCCCTACCATTTACCATGTATGTCCTATTTTGATTAGTCCTACCAAAATGTAGCACCTCACATTTTTCGGCATTAAACTCCATCTGCCATCTTTCAGCCCACTCTTCTAACTGGCCTAAATCTCTCTGCAAGCTTCGAAAACCTACTTCATTATCTACAACTCCACCTATCTTAGTATCATCTGCATACTTACTAATCCAATTTACCACCCCATAATCCAGATCATTAATATATATGACAAACAACACTGGACCCAGTACAGATCCCTGAGGCACACCACTAGTCACCGTCCTCCAATCTGACACACAGTTATTCACCACTACTCTTTGGCGTCTCCCAGTTAATGCCTAACAATTGAACCTTCCTAACTAACCTTCTGTGTGGAACCTTGTCAAAAGCCTTACTGAAGTCCATATAGACAACATCCACTGCTTTACCCTTGTCAATTTTCCTAGTAACCTCATCAAAAACGTTTTGTGCTTCGTGGAAACCTGGCTGATGGGGGAGATACTGGATCATGCCATCGAGCCTTTTGGGTTCTCCCTGTTCCAGGCAGACAGGTCAAAAAACCTCACTGGGAAGAATAAAGGAGGAGGGGTATGCTTCATGGTCAACAATGCTTAGTGTGAACCCCCCCCCCCACCAAGAATGTGCATGCTCTCAAATCCTTTTGTTCCCCAGACCTGGGATACCTGGTGCTGCTGTGCAGACTCTACTGGCTGCCTAGGGAGCTCATGGCTGTTATCATCACAGCAGTGTACATTCTGCCGCAGGCTGATGCTGTCCTGGCTCTCAAGGAACTGTACGAGACCATCAACACACTGGAGTCTGCACACCCAGAGGCTGCCTTCATTGTCACCAGTGACTTTAATCAAGCATCACTGACGAAAATCTCTCAAAAGTTTTGTCAGCACATCGAGGTGAGCACTCGTGGAGATAACACACTTGACCACTGCTACTCTCCCTTCCACAACACTTACAAAGCTCTCCTTCACCCAGCTTTTTGAACATCAGATCACTCACTCTTCGATCCTGCTTTTGCCAATGTCCAGGCAGAAGTTGAAACAAGAGGTGGCCATAGTTAAAACCGTCCACTGTTGGTCCGACTAATCAGCCTTCATGCTTCAGGAGTGCTTCGATGATGTCGACTGGAATGTCTTCCTTGATGAGGATGTCTCCGAGTTCAGGGATGGAGTCACATGCTCCATCTGGAAGTGCATCGACGATGTTGTCCTCCAGAAGTCAGTCAGGGTCTTCCCGAACCAGAGACCCTGGATCAATAGTTCCGTGCGAGCAGCACTTACCACGCGGCACAGCGCTTACATTGCCAGCAATCAGCAGGAGCTCAGGAAAAGCAGCTACGATCTGCACAAAGCTATCAAGGCTGCGAAACAACAATACAGGGACAAAACTGAGACAAGATTCACAACCAATACCGCTTGTGATTTGTGGCGAGGGTTGCAAACCATCGCGGATTTCAAAGCCAAACGTTGTGGTGCCGCCAGCATCACGGCCTCTCTCCTAGATGAGCTCAATCACTTTTACGCTCGGTTCGATGTCACTAACCCTGAGCCTCTGAGGAAAGCCACCGCTACAGTCTGCAACCTGGTCATCTCCGAGGCTGAGGTACGCAGATGTTTCCAATGAGTGGACAGTCACAAGGCCACAGGACCGGACGGCATCCCAGGGCGAGTATTCCAGATGTGCACAGCACAACTGGCAGGTGTGTTTACAGACATTTTTAATCTCTCCCTCTCCCAGTGTAGAGTGCCCTCCTGCTTCAAATTATCCACCATTGTCCCTGTTCCTAAAAAGACCAAGGCAACATGCCTGAACGACTGGTGTCCTGTCACACTCACCTCAATGATAAGCAAATGCTTTGAGAGGCTGGTCAAGGATTACATCTGCAGCTTGCTATCACCCAAACAGGACCCCCTACAATTCGCCTACCGACACAACCGATCGACAGACGAGACGATAGCCACTGCTCTACACACCGTCCTTACACATCTGGAGAAGAAGGATGCTTATGTTTTCACTCCTCATGTACGCGAAGGATGTAAGAAATAAAGTCAATTCAATAGGAACTTATAGGCCAGTGGGACTTACATCAGTGCTGGTGAAATCGTTGGAAAAGATTCTTATTACAGGATTTGGAAGACAAAACTGTACTATACAAAACTTCCAAATCCTGTAATAAGAATCTTTTCCAATGATTTCACCAGCACTGATGTAAGTCCCACTGGCCCATAAGTTCCTATTGAATTGACTTTATTTCTTACATCCTTCACGTACATGAGGAGTGAAAACATAAGCATCCTTCTTCTCCAGATGTGTAAGGACGGTGTGTAGAGCAGTGGCTATCGTGTCGTCTGTCGATCGGTTGTGTCGGTAGGCGAATTGTAGGGGGTCCAGTTTGATAGGGTTGTGTAGACAAGGTAATGTCTCTCAAATTTAGTTGTATTTTTATGGAAGTGATGAAGATGATTGAAGAGGGTGCTCTCTATGTGGACTTTTGTAAAGAATTGACAAGGCCCTTTAAGATTAATTGCTCACATGATATTCATGGCTGTGTTGGTAAACTGGATCCAAAACTGGCTTGAAATAGAAAATGATGGTTAGTGGTAGTGGGATGTTTTTCTGACTAGAGGTATATGACGAGTGGTGCTCTGCAAGGATCAGTGCCGGGAACCTTGATGGCTGCATTATGTATTAATGACTTAGATCAAAACGTAGCTGGCCTGAGTAGTAAGTCTGCAGGTTACACAACAAGTTATCTATTTATTTATTTATTGAGATACAGTGTGGAATAGATCCTTTCTGCCTTTCGAGCCATGTTGCCCCGCAATCCCCTAATTTAATCCTACCCTAATCATGGGACATCTTACAGTGATGAATTAACCTACTAACCGGTACATCTTTGGACTGTGGGAGGAAACCAGAGAACCCGGAGGAAACCTATGTAGTCACATGGAGAACGTACAGACTCTTTACAAGCAGCGACGTGAATTGAACCTGGGTTGCTGGTACTGTAAAGTGCTGTGCTAACCACTACACTACCGTGCAAAAAAAAAAAATTAGTGGAGCTGTTGATTGTGAGGAAGGTTGTTAAAGAACAGAGTATGATGTTGATCAGCTAGAAATATTGGCATTCTCCCCACGTCCCCATCAATGCCTCCAGATTCAACCAGTCACCTGAATAACAGGGCCAATTTCTGCTCGTCAATTTACCAACCCGCCTGTATATCTTTGGGACGTAGAAGAAAACCAGGACACCTGATCACTGGGAGTTCAAGACGGAACACAGGTTGCTGGAGATTCAACACACTGTGCTGCCCCTTTGACTTATTAGTATCCTGGAGTTTGATGCTCACAGCAGGAGTGACGGCTCAGTGCTCAGGGAGTGAAGATACCAAACACTATGTCTTCAGCCTACATGAAGAAGCTTGTTGTTTTGCTGGAAGTGTAGCTTGACCAAGACATAGGCACTGTATTTGTTCAGTATGACACCTGACAGAGATCTCCCTGAAAATTTCCAGCCAGAAACACTGCAACCATACCTCTTTTTGGAGACCAGTGAAATATATTTCAGCATCGGAATCAGATTATCACTGACTTATTTTGTTTGTTTTGTGGCGGTAGAATAATGCAACCTTTCCCGACGTCAAGAGCACGACTTTGGCCTACATCACGAACATCTCAGAAATGACAGCTCCACTGCTCGAACCTCACAGCATCACAATCACTCACAAACCAGCGGCGACTTTAATCAAGCTTGTCTCAGGAACCAAAGAACCAGGAAAGACAACCGACAGAAGACATGTGGTGTACAGGATCACCAGTGCAGACTGCAACAAGAACTACGTCTGCCAGACAGCACATAAACTCTCAACTCGTTTACAGGAACACAGACTGCTGGTACGGAGGAGTGATGTGTTGTCGCTGATCTCGATTCACGAAGACCGTGAAGGAAACTAAATTGGACTTCAAGGAGGTTCTAGCACAGGCAAACATGAAGCAGACTTGAAATGTTTTAGAAGCATGGTTCCCCTCTGATTACGTATCCCGTAAACAAACATATCAAACATCTACAAACCCCTAAGAGCCAAAGAACCATGAACCAATAGAAGGTCAGCTGAAGAGCTAGCCAGTCAGGATTGGGGCAAGCAAACGGGGGCCTATCTAAATGTGAGCACTCACAGAAAGAAACACCAACAACTGTGCACTGAGGATGTCACCTCGACTGGTGATTAAACATCTGCAAGCTAATTGTCAAGCTTGGCAAACACCACAACGTCAAGATATAAACTTACAAAAATAAATAAATAATGCAAATGGAAAAGCATAATGATGTAGCGTTCATGGACCATACAGAAATCTGATGGTGGATGGGAAGAAGCTGTTTCTGAATCATTGAGAGTGAGTCTTTAGGATCCTCTACTTTCTCCCAGATGGCAGTAATGAGAAGGGGACTTTTCCTGGATTGTAGTGATACTTGCTGCCTTCTTGAGGCATTGCCTGTTTAGAATATCCTCAACGGTGGGTTTTGTCAGCTTTCATAGGGCTGCAGGCACCTTCTGCCTTTGGAGAACTCAGTTCAAGGCAATATCTGAATGGCTGAGATCAACTCTCTAGTATACCTACATGTTGCCCTTGCTTGGTCCTTGTAGCCAGTCAGATATTGTTCAGGTTATAAGAAGTTCGCAGGATGGGGATTTTGTCCTAACCTGGGAATAAATTATATCAGAAACTACAGATAAAATAGGAGTCTTCAAACATAGAAGGGCACTTGTGACTCCTAACAGTGGGTTCCTGTTAATGCAAAAGGCATCTGGTATCATTAAACCAGAAAAATACCGACACAAGGCAGGATGAAAACAGGAACAAGTCAAGGTGTTTGAGAGAAACTAATCCTTCACACAGTCTTACTATGATGGGACTCTCTCCACATTATCAGGAATTGATTAATTCCATGAAAAGGTAATGTCTGTACTTCAGAAAGATGAGTACAAGCAGACCAAAGGAAATCCTAGACCTTGTGATCCTCATAGAAATGCTTGCGTCTTTCCCAGCAGACTCTTCTTTGCTGGGACATTGTAGATCAATCTTTGAATCTTATTGCCTTGCCGCCAGACACAGTATATACGTTCAGAAGAAGGTTCTTTTGAAAGTTAATCCTTTCATATTTTTTTCTCTGCTGCATGTTCACTGTGAGTTTGAAGAGATTGATGAACACCTGTAGGTGGTGATCATTTGCCAATGTGTAGGCTGGTGACGATCGCAGTGCAGGCTCTAACAGTTTTAATATCTCATTTCACCATTATTTCTGCTGATATAATTTCCTGGGAGGGAGCTTTAGCATGTCTAGCTAACGAAGGGTTAGTGAAATCACTTTGTGTTGCTTGTATATATCACAGTAAGTACACTCATACATTTTAACAGGCCAGTATTCAATATGACATTAGCACAATAGTTGGCAGCACGGTAACGTAGCAGTTAGCTAATGCTTTACAATGGCAGAGACCCACTATCAGTTCTCCCCGTGACCATGTACTGAGAGCCAGATGAAAGGCATTTGAGTCTGGAGACCAAGAAAGGTACAGTATAAGAGGTTTGGGTATGATCTCTGGAAAACCTTCTCATGGACCAAGTGGAAATTCCAGACCAAACTTGAATCAATGAAGGATGCTTGACAGTTGTGGCAGGACTTGAACGCCATCATCTCTCATAATGTTAAGTTAAGTGACATGGGAGGGAGCAGAGCTTCGCTTCCAGATTAGCTCAATGTTTTCTATGTTCACTTTGACCATCAACACATAGAGGAACCATCAAGAACTCCCACAACCCTTGATGATCCTATGATTTCAATCTCTGAAGCTGACATGCCAGCTGCTTTCAGGAGGGTGAATCCACAGAAAACATTGAACCCAGATGGGGTACCTGGCCATGTAATGAATACCTGTACTGATCAACTGGCTGGTATGTTCACTGAGGTCTTTAATCTCCCACTTTGGCAGAGTGTGGTACCGCCTGCTTCAAGCAGGCTATGTGTGCCAGTGCCCAAGAAGAGCAGGCTATGTGTGCCAGTGCCCAAGAAGAGCAGGCTATGTGTGCCAGTGCCCAAGAAGAGCAGGCTACGTGTGCCAGTGCCCAAGAAGAGCAGGCTACGTGTGCCAGTGCCCAAGAAGAGCATGGTGACCTGCCTCAATGACTATCGCCCAGTAACACTCACCTCCACCGTGATGAAGTGTTTTGAGAGGCTGCTGAGAAAAGATATCAACTCTGCCTGATTAGTGAACTAGATCCCCTCCAATTTGCCTATGAGAGTAACAAGTCCACAGCAGATGTGATCTCATTAGCTCTTCACTCAACCCTGGGACATCTGGACAGTGAAGGTGCATACACTGGAATGCTCTTTATTGATTACAGCTCAGCACTCAGTATTATTATCCCCTCAAAACTAGTCAATAAGCTTCAAGACTTTGGCCTTAATACCCCCTTGTGCAATTGGATCATGGATTTCCTCTCTTCTAGACCCCAATCAGTTCAGATTGGCAACAATGTCTCCTTCATGCTCTCCATCAGCACAGGTGCACTACAAGACCGTGTACTTGTCTCCCCCTGCTCTATTCGCTTTATACTCATGACTGTGTGGCTAAGCACAACTCCAATGCTGTCCAAGTTTGCTGATGACACCACTGTCATAGGTAGAATCAAAAGTGGTGATGAATCAACATATAGAAAGGAGTTTGAAAATCTAGCTGAGTAGTGTCATAACAATAACCTCTCACTCAATGTCAACTAGGAACTGATTATATACTTTAGGAGAAGGAAGCCAGAGGGCCACAAACCAATCCTCACTGGAGGGTCAGAGGAGGAGAGGATCAGCATCTTTTGAACGTAGAACAGAAGAACATAAGAAATAGGAGGACAGGTAGGCCATCCGGCCCATCGAGCCTGCTCTGTCATTCAATAAGATCATGGCTGATCTGACTATGGACCTACCTGCCATTTCCTCGTAACCCTTAACTTCCCTACTGTACAAAAATATATCTAACCTTGTCTTAAATATAGAACAGTACAACACAGGAACAAGCCCTTTAGCCCACAATGTCGTGCTGAACCAGCTAAAAAATGAGTTTTTTTTAAAAACTCGAAAAAAAATCCCATCTATCTACACAACATCCATATCCCTCCATCTTCCTCATATTTATGTGTCATCCACCGGTCTCTGAGTAAAAAACTTACCCCTCACATCCCCTTTGAACCTACCCGCGCCCCCCCCCCCCCCCCGCCCAGCTTCAGTGTATGCCTTCTGGTATTAGATATTTCTACCCTGGGAAAGTGGAACTGCCTGTCAACTCTGTCTATGTCTCTTATAATTTTATAAACCTCTATTAGATCTTCTGTCAGCCTCCGCCCCTCCAGTGGAAAAAAAGGCTAATCTGTCCAGCTTCTCATGACAGAACATGCCCTCCACACCAAACAGCATTCTGCTAAACCTCTTCTTCACCCTCTCCAAAGCTTCAACATCCTTCCTTTAGTGGGGCGACCAGAACTCTATGCAATGTTCCAGATGTGGCTTAACCAGTTTATCCTCTTGACTTTTGAACTTAATGCCTCAACTGATAAAAACAAGCATTCCATAAGCTTTCTCAATCACCCTATCTACCAGTATAACCACTTTCAAGGAGCATTGAATTTAGACCGCAAGATCTCTCGTCTCAGCTACAATGTTAATACATCCCAGACCATCACAGGTAAAGCCCTCCCAACCATTGAGCACATCTGTATGAAACGCTGACACAGGAAAGATCTCCGGCCTTGATTGGTGAAAGAGATAAAGGGCTGGAGGAGGGGGAATCTGATAGGGGATGATAGAAGACCATGGAAGAAAGGGAATCAGTGTATACCAGTGAGATCTGATGTAGATTGGGAGACCGCTTCACCAAGGACCTACGATCCATCTGCAAAAAAAAACAGGATCTCCCTGTAGCCACACATTTCAATTCCAATTCCCATTCCTGTTCTGACATGTCAGTCCATGGCCTCCTTTACTGCCATGATGAGGCCACACTCACTGGAGAAGCAACACCTTATATTCCGTTGGAGAAGCCTCCAAATTGATGGCATGAACATTGATTTCTCAAACTTCTGGTAATTGCCTTCCCCACTTCACCATTCCCCATTCCTTTTTCTCTCTCTCACCTTATCTCCTGACCTGCCCATCACCTCCCTCTGGTGCTCTTCCTCCTTCCCTTTCATCCATGGTCTTCTATCCGCTCCTATCAGATTCCCCCTCCACCATCCCTTTCTCTTTCACTTACTAGCTCTTTCCTACACCCTCTCCTCCCCTCCCTGTTTGACCTATCACCTGCCACCTTGTACTTCTTCCTCCCCTCCTCTCACCTTCTTACTCTGACTTCTCCCCTTCCTTTCCAGTCCTGATGAAGGGTCTTGGCCCAAAATGTCAACTGTTTACTCTTTTCCATTTTGTGTGTGTTGCTTGGATTTCCAACATCTGCAGGCTTTCTCTTGTGTATCAACAATTGAGCCTGAGCTGCCCTCTGTGGTAGAGAGCTCCTAACGATTCACCACACACTGCTTGAACAAATTTTCCCCCATTTCAGCCCTACAGATATGGGTCAAATGAGACTAACATAGGCAGCATGGTCAGCATGAACGAGTTGGGTCAAAAGACCTGTATCTATGCTGTATGACACTGTGACACTAAAAGGCCTATCCCCTTATTCTGAGATGGTGACCCTGCTTCTAAATTCCTCACGCATTGCTGATTTAACATAGACCTTGGATCAACATGAGTGTTTGCTCTCTAAACCACTCTTCTGTTCCTCTATGATTATGCCCATCTACTCACATTGGTTACAACACCCATCACTTTTATTCTTATCATTGGTCCTTTGTTGCTTGTTGCGTTCTCTGTTGTTCTTCCCAGCAATGTGGGCATGCCATGTTGGCACCAGAATATGTGACGACACTTATGGGCTGCCCCCAACACACTCGCATGATAAATAAACTTGAATCTTAAATCTTGAATGTATAATATTAAATGATCAGACAATACAGAGATTTCTTCACCATGATGTAGGGAAGACAATAATACTGGCCATCACTGTGCCATTCAAGATTTTAACCCAGTTACCAGGAAGTCTGTCGTTATGATAGTGAAGAGTCTGGCGCCCTGACTTCAAGAGCCCTGTCACAATGAGATCATGGTTAATCACTATGACATATGGAGACTGACATGGTGATATCAGTGGTACTATCAATGCTGCCCTAAGGGAGTCTTTCATGAGAACGTGACAGTCTTTCATCATCACTCTCTCTTTTCCGGGAATATTGGAGGGTCTTTCAGTGTACTATGACAATGACTGTGATATTAGTGAGTCTATCATTGAAACATATTAAAAGCCTTTAGTATGTCCACATAATGCCTATCAATAAGGTAATGGGTTTAAATCTTTGGAAGAGCATGTCACACCAATGCCCTTGAAAGGAAAAGCTTACAAAAAGTAATGGATATGGCCCAGTCCAACATGGGTAAAGGCCTTCCCACAACTGAGCACATCTACACAGAATGCTGTCGCAGGAAAGCAGCGTCCATCATCAAGGACCCCCACCATCCAGGCCATGATCTCTTCCCACTGGCTGAGGAGTGATGTCACAATAAGAACCTCTCACCCAATGTCAGCAAGTCCAAGGAGATAATTATTGACTTCAGGATGAGGAAACCAAAGGTCCATGAGCCAGTCCTCAATGGGGAATCAGAGGTGGAGACAGTCAGCAATTTTAAATTTCTCAATGTTATCATTTCAGAGGATCTGTTCTGGGTCTAGCACTTAAGTGTCATGAAGAAAGCATGGCAGCATCTCTACTTTCATAGAAATTTCCACAGATTTGGCATGTCATCTAAAACTTTGACACATTTCTATAGATGTGTGGTGAGCAGTATATTGATTGGTTGCATCACAGCCTGGTATGTAAACAGCAATGCCTTTGTATGGAAAAGTCTACAAAAGGTAATGGATTTGGCCCAGTCCGTCATGGCATATCTGCAGGGAGTACTATCACAGAAAAACAGCATCCATCATCAAGGACCCCACCAAACAGACCATGCTCTCTTCTTGCTGCTGCCATCAGGAAGGAGGTACAGGAGCCTTAGAACCCATACCACCAGGTTCAGGAACAGTTATTGCCCTCAACTATCAAGCTGTTGAACCAGAAGCAGATAACTTCACTCAACTCCACTTGCCTCATTACTGAACTGTTCCCACAACCAAAGGACTCACTTTCAGGGTCTCTTCATCTCATGTTCTCAATATTTATTGTTTGTTTGCTTTCTTGCTTGTTTGTTTATTTATTTATTTATCCATCTATCTACCTACCTATCTATCTCAGCTCAAGCTGGTAAAACCTGAGGTACGGACATAGCCAAGCACACTCACTTCCCAATTGCTAGGAACTTTCAGACTATTCTAGTGGTGTTTGCTATTGTGGCCTTCTGAAAATTTACACAGTTATTACTGTGTTTAATGCTATAGTGTAGGGCCTTTGGGATGGTATCAGTTGTAGATATTACTATTGGGACAATATTATACCGTGTTCATGTTCCATAGTCTTTCAATTTCCTCTTTTAATTCAGTATATTTCAAGTGTTTGTCATTTATTGATTTCTGTAAGTTATCCGTGTTCAGAATGGCTGGATCTATTAAATAAGCTGTTCTTGCTTGTTTATCCTATTATTATATGTAGACATTTGTTATGGATTGCCCTATCTGTAATAACTGATCAGTCATAATATAACTTGTGGTATTCTGACTCTAAAATTGAATCAGGCTTGTATTTATAGTAAGGTATGATTTCTTGTACAAGTTTATATTTTAAAGCAAGATTATAATTGTTGTTATTATTTATTTTTGTATTTGCACAGATTGTTGTCTTTTGCATATTGGTTTTGTCTATCCCGTTGGGTGCGCTCTTTCATTGATTCTATTGTGTTTCTTGTATTTACTGTGAATGCCCGTAAGAAATGAATCTCAGGCTTGTATATGGTGATGTATCTGTACATTGATAATAAATTTACTTTGAACTTTGTACATCTGGGAATCTTTTTCTGTGATTTCAGTGAGTCCGTAACTGTAATATCAGAGTCTGTCACGACATTCATTATGAACTCAACTCCAAATTTCCAAAAACACTTTTCCTTCTGAAAGGTAAATGAATTTGCCTTTGGGGCTAACTTACATTCACATTTGGCACTGTTTATTAGTGGAATAGATCTCAGGCTCGTTGCTCTGAGATATGATCATCATCACGTTAATAAAAATTAGCTTTATTTGTCACATGTACATCGAGTTCCTGGTCCGGTAAGACGGTGGTGTGTTTGGACACAGCGGCCTCTCTGGGTCTAAACAAAGGTGTGATTGTTCATCCTTTGCATCTTTCTAATTTTCGCAAGACACTGCTGGATACTGAGAACACAAGTACTACTGATCTACCCCACTTGCGAATTGCTCGATAGCAGTGGAGCCAGCCTTGTTGTGCACTGTGTTGCAGACTGCTTCTGCCACTTAGGGAAGAAGGTGTCAGAGGGGATGTGTGGGGGCCGTGTGCTGTCCATCGGATAGTCTGGGTGACTGTCTTGGACACTTCTGTTGCGCTCGCAAGACTCTTTAGGGTATTTGTATGTAGAATACTGTGAATCCAACTCACTGAATCATGGACGAGTCCGACAGCAGGGGAGCTGTGTGGTCTTGGTTGTAGCACGAACCAGACCCTCGTGCCTCATGGTCAGTCGTTGCAACCACCAGTGAAGGAGATACCAGAGCTGGCTGTGTGCCACGGGATTCCATACTGGGTTGGGGGCTGGCCCCTGCCATTGGTGCTGCCCTCTAGTGTTCGCTCGATGGAAGACAAGCTGGATTGTGTTTGATTGTGGGTGCACTAGTACGAGCTGAGGGACTGTTGTGGTCTTGTTTTTGCAGAAGCATGGCTCCAGGATATCCATGCACCTCAATCTACAGGTCATGACACTAAGGGACTTGGGATTTTTTTTGGAACTGTATGTTTTTGTACTATCATAAGTATATGTGCTATAGTATATGTGCCTTGTGCTGTGTGTGATTGTTGATACTGTGTTTTGCACTTTGGCCCCAAAGGAACACTGTTTTGTTTGGCTGTGTTCATGTGTATGGTTGAATGACAATTCCACTTGAACCTGTACTTGAAACATCGAAACGTACAGTGAAATGCATTGTTTGCTTCAATGACCAACACAGTCCGAGGATGTGCTGGAGGCAGCCTGTAAGTGTCACCACGCTTCCAGCCCCAGTGTAGCATGCCCACAACTTACTAACCCTCACTGGTACAGCTTTGGAATGTGGGAGGAAACTGGAGCACCCAGAGGAGTCAGATACAGTCATTGATAGAACATAGAAACCCCTTACAGATGGCTGTTGAACCCAAATCGCTGGTGCTATAAAGCAATACACTATTACGATACCGTGGCACCCTTAATATCGTACTGAGGAGGAATGATTTCACTGTTACACTGTCTTCAGTAAGCAGAGCGAAACTGCCCTGTGCTCACTTTGTTGCTTTGCTCCTGAATTTTTGCTTACACAGGTTCTTTACGATGCAATTGATTTGTCCTGACAAGGCAATTCCGCAAGGTTCAGCCCTCAGTATCGGTAATATAATTTACAAAGATAAATGTCAGAACCCTTTAAAATGGCAGCTTCTCACACTCTCCAGCTCATTCCGCATGGAGTTGCCGTCTACTCACTCATACATCTCCCCTTGAGGGGACATCCTTCATAACAGACAATTGAACGTTTGCCACAGTGACTACTTGGAATGGAGATTGGTGCTTCTTTCAGAAGAGTTAATTGAAATTTAAAGTAGAGGAAGATGCTGAGAGCCGAATAAGGGAATTACTTTCGGATTTCAGTCAGATGGCACAGACACAATAGGTCAAACAAACTCTTTCAGATTCGGATTTATTTATCACATGTGCATTGAAACATACAGTGAATTGCATCGCTTGCATTTACAATCAACAGACCGAACAAAGTGTTGGGACCAGCCTGCAAGTGTTGCCACACATTCTGTCCCAACATCGGCAGAACAACACAGAGCACAACAAAACAGAACATATCAAGCACAAAGCAACAACAGCATCCATTTCTCTATTAGCACTTTGCTAGCAACCTTCCTTCAACATAGAAACATAGAAACGTAGAAAACCTACAGCACAATACAGGCCCTTTGGCCCACAGAGTTGTGCCGAACATGTCCTTACCTTAGAAATTATTAGGCTTTCCTATAGCCCTCTATTTTACAGGGCTCCACGTACCTATCTAAAAGTCTCTTAAAGGACCCTATCGTATCGACCTCCACCACTGTTGCCAGCAGCCCATTTCACGCACTCACCACTCTCTGCGTAAAAACTTACCCCTGACATCTCCTCTGTACCTACTCCGCAGCACCTTAAACCTGTGTCCTCTTGTGGCAACCATTTCAGCCCTGGGAAAAAGCCTCTGACTATCCACATGATCAATGCCTCTCATCATCTTACACACCTCTATCAGGTCACCCCTCATCCTTCGTTGCTCCAAGGAGAAAAGTCCAAGTTCACTCAACCTATTCTCATAAGATATGCTCCCCAATCCAGGCAACATCCTTGTAAATCTCCTCTGCACCCTTTCTGTGGCTTCCACATCCTTCCTGTACTGAGGCGATCAGAACTGAGCACAGTACTCCAAGTGGGGTCTGACCAGGGTCCTATATAGCTGCAACATTACCTCTTGGTTCCTAAACTCAATTTAAAGGAAGACTTTAGTGTGTAACTATTATCCGATACCTGTAAAACTCTCTTCCATATCTCTTCCGATATCTTGAATGTGAGAAGTGTGTTGGAATAGAATTTGCTTAGTGCTAAGGAGTCCCTCAGGATGGAGCATAACTTACTCTCACTCCAGTTATGAGATGACCGATGAGGATATTATGGCTTCACCTCAGAAGAGGCAGGTAATACTTGGCAGGGCCAGTTTATCAGTAGTTTTGGAGGTGGCATGTCCCTTCCACTGTTGACATTGTGCTTCTCTCTCTTTCTGGTGTTGGAGTTAAGGTTCTCGATGCTAACCTGGATGCTTCTATATTTTGAATGCCATATAGTCACTTCAGAAGAGAACCCTACACTAATGCTAACTTTGTGGCTATTTGCACTGAAGTTAAACTTCTAATTCAACATATTTTTAAAATGTAGAACTAGTGACATTTGAATCCTAGTGCTTGAAATTACTCAAAGCAAAACTCTGGAAGGTTCTGTAAATCTAAAATAAAAACAGAAAGTGGATTGAATACTCAGTGACTGGCATCGTCAGACAGACTAGCCATAAGACTGTAAGACATAGCAGAATAAGATCATTCAGCTCCATGCAGCGTCTGCTCCACCATTCCATCATGACTGATTCATTATCCCTTTCAACCCCATGCACCTGCCTTCTCCCCATGACATTTGATGCCTATCAAACTCCGCTTTAAATATACTCAATGACTTGGCCTCTACAGCCACCCATGGCAATGAATTCCATAGATTCACCACCCTCTGGCTCAAGAAATTCATCCTCATCTCTGTACTATAAGACGTCTTCTATTCTGAAGCTGTGCCCTCTGATCCTAGAGTCTCCCACTACAGGAAACATCCTTTCCACGTCCACTGTATCTCAGCCTTTTAACATGAGCAAAGGTTATGTTTCAGGTCAGCGACAGTTCCATCAGAACTTTTCACTATCAAACTGAAGCATTGACTCTGTGTCGACTGTACCTCTTCCTAGAGATGCGTTCACCAGCAACTTTGATGTGTGTTGCATTAACTGTGTATTAGTCAAGTTTCTGGCAACAAGCGCAAAATGCTGGATGAATACAGCGGGTCAGACAGACTCGAAGGGAATGATAAACAGTCAATATTTTGAGCCGAGACCGTCCTCAGGACTGCAAAGGAAGGGGGAAGATGCCTGAATAAAACGGCGGAGGGAGGGGAAAGAGGCTAGCTGGACAGTGGTAGGTGAAGTCAGGCGGGTGGGAAAGGTAAAGGACTGAAGGAAAAAGAATCTGATAGGAGAGGAGAGTGGATCATAGGAGAAAGGGAAGCCCAGGGGAAGTGATAGATAGGTGAGAAGAGGTAAAAAGATCAGGGGAGAAATTGATATTCATGCCATCAGGGCGGAGGCTACCCAGACAGAAAATAAGGTGTTGCTTCTCCACCCTGAAGGTGGCCTCATCCTGGCACAAGAGGAGATCATGGATCGATATGTTGAAACAGGAATGGGAATTGCAATTAAAATGTTTGGCCACCAGGAGGTCCCGTTTGTGGTGGATGGAGAAGAGGTGCTCCATTAAGCGGTCCCCCAATTTATGATGAGTCTCAGCAATACAGAAGAGGTGGCATCAGGAGCACAGGACACAATAGACAACCCAAAAAGATTTGCGGGTGAAGTGTTGCCTAATTTACAGCATTTAAAGTTTTGATTTCTTGGGATTACCAGCTTTTGACAACATACCCACCCTGCAATGCTGTGTATTTACATTTAAAGTGAATCCAACAAGGAATTGGCAATGACATGATGAATTCTCTGTGTTCTGAAGCAGATTCAATGGCTGATTCAAAAAGGTAATTGGATAATAATTTAGGGGTGAAAATTACACCCAGTGGCTACTTTATTAACTACACCAGCATGTTAATGCAAATATCTAATCAGCCAATCATATGGCAGCAACTCAATGCATAAAAGCATGCAGACATGGTCAAGAGGTTCAGTTGTCGCTCAGACCAAACATCAGGATGGGGAGGAAATGTTGATTTCAGTGACTTTGACCGAGGAAAGATTGTTGGTGTCAGACGGAGTGGTTTCGAGTATCTCAGAATCTGTTGATCACTTGGGATTTTCACACACAACAGTCTCTAGAGTTTACAAGCAATGATATGAAAGACAAAAAAAAATCTTGTGAGCGGCAGTTCTGTGGGCAAAGACACCTTGTTAATGAGAGAGGTCAGAGGAGAATGGCTGGAAGGTGACAGTAATTCAAATAATCACACAGTGGTGTGCAGAAGAGCACACTACCTTGAAGTGAATGGGCTACAACAGCTGAAGACTAGACTATGAACATACATTCAATGGCCATTTTATTAAGTACGGGAGGTACCGAACAGTAAAGGTAAACACGAGGAATTCTGCAGATGCTGGAAATTCAAGAACAGTAAAGGTCACTGATTGTATATTCCACGATTAACAGTAAGCGGATTCCGCTTCTTCAGACTCAGATTGGGATAAATGGGCCCTTGGAGCTGGACAATTCCTAGAAATTCCAAAAGAATCAGATTAACAATATGGACGTAAACAACAGGAATTCTGCAGATGCTGGAAATTCAAGCAATATACATCAAAGTTGCTGGTGAACGCAGCAGGCCAAGCAGCATCTATAGGAAGAGGCGCAGTCGAAGGGTCTCGGCCTGAAACGTCAACTGCGCCTCTTCCTATAGATGCTGCTTGGCCTGCTGCGTTCACCAGCAACTTTGATGTATGTTGCTTAACAATATGGGGTTTAATAGCATGCTTTCCAACAATAATACTGTGTGCTGCCAGTATAGAGGTTCACATAGAGGTGGGCAAGCTTTTCCCTTCTCTAGCATGTATTTGCTGGATTAGGAAACACTGTGCAATGTAAACTTTCACAAATAAAACTCACTTGGTGTTGCAGTAAATTAGGAAGATTCAAAGGTTTTATCTGAATAAACAGAGCAGAAAAGAATGTCTGGAACTGATGTAAATATTTAACCAAGAAAGATTGAATAAAAAACTCTGAATACTAACACCAAAATGAAAAATGAGAAACTTCCAACAGACTTTTTTTAAATTGGATCAAGGATGGTTTGTTTTCATTCTAATTTGTGTGTTCCGAGGAAATGTGGCACTGTGGGAACTGCAGCATCCTCCACTTCTGAAGGAGGTGGCGCCTGATGGGACAGGTGTACAGTTTGTGAAATGGTATGTTTGATGAATGGTTTTACAGGAATTCTGCGTGATCCCCATGCATGGTCCTCATCATCATCCCATACGTCCATAAAACTATGAGACATACAAGTAGAATTTGACTATTCAACCCTTTAAGTCTATTCCACCATTTAATCGTGGCTAATTTATTTTCCCTCTAAACCCCCATTCTCATGCATGCAAAGAATCTCAAAGGGAACCCAAAAGTTCCTTCTTCATTTTGAGCAGACAAAGAAAGAACGAACTATCCATTTCAGAAATCTGGCAACAGGAACACAAACAACATAGTCTAGCCAATGTAGATGAGTGGATGTACATATCAGTGGGCTCACTGCATTTTCCAGTGAAAATTTACATTAACCCAGTGGCCACTCTATTATGTACTTACTAATAATGTGGCAACTGAGACTACATGTGTGGTCTTCTGCTGCTGTGGCCATCCACCTCAAGCTTCAATGTGTTGTATGTTCAGAGATGCTGTTCTGCACACCACTGTTGTAACACATGGTTACTAACCTCCTTGTCAGCTTTGATCAGTCTGGCCATTCTCCTGAGAGGTCAAAAACATTTTCACTCACAGAACTATCACTCACTAGATTTTTATTTTGTTTCTCACACCATTCTCTGTAAACCCTAAAAACTATTGTGCATGACGAGGAAGTACTGGCACTTTTAAGGAATATAAAAGTGGATAAGTCTCCAGGTCCAGACAAGATATTCCCTAGGACCTTGAGGGAAGTTAGTGTGGAAATAGCAGGGGCTCTGACAGAAATATTTCAAATGTCATTAGAAACGGGGATGGAGCCGGAGGATTGGCGTATTGCTCATGTGGTTCCATTGTTTAAAAAGGGTTCTAAGAGTAAACCTGGCAATTATCGGCCTGTGAGTTTGACATCAGTGGTGGGTAAATTGATGGAAAGAATTCTTAGAGATGGTATATATAATTATCTGGATAGGCAGAGTCTGATTAGGAACAGTCAGCATGGAATTGTGCGTGGAAGGTCATGTTTGACAAATCTTATTGAATTTTTTGATGAGGTTACTAAGAAAGTTGACGAGGGTAAAGCGGTGGATGTTGTCTATATGGACTTCAGTAAGGCCTTTGACAAGGTTCCACACAGGAGGTTAGTTAGGAAGGTTCAACCGTTAGGCATTAATATCGCAGTAGTAATATGGATTCAGCAGTGGCTAGATGGGAGACGCTAGAGAGTAGTGGAGGATAACTGTGTGTCAGATTGGTGTTCCTCAGGGACCTGTACTGGGTGCAATGTTGTTTGTCGTATATATTAATGATCTGGATGATGGGGTGGTAAATTGGATTAGTAAGTATGCAGATGATACTAAGATAGGTGGCGTTGTGGATGATTAGGTAGGTTTTCAAAGCTCGCAGAGAGATTTAGGCCGGTTAGAAGCGTGGGCTGAAAGATGGCAGATAGAGTTTAATGCTGAAAAATGTGAGGTGCTACATTTTGGTAGGACTAATCAAAATAGGACATACATGGTAAATGGTAGGGCATTGAAGAATGCAGTAGAACAGAGGGATATAGGAATAATGGTGCATAGTTCCCTGAAGGTGGAATCTCATGTGGATAGGGTAGTGAAGAAAGCTTTTGGTATGCTGGCCTTTATTAATCAGAGCATTGAGTATAGGAGTTGGGATGTAATGTTGAAATTGTATAGGGCATTGGTAAGGCAAAATTTGGAGTATTGTGTACAGATCTGGTCACCGAATTATAGGAAAGATGTCAATAAAATTGAGAGAGTACAGAGGAGGTTTACTAAAATGTTGCCTGGGTTTCATCTCCTAGTTACAAAGAAAGGTTGAACAAGTTAGGTCTTTATTCTTTGGAGCGTAGAAGGTTGAGGGTGGACTTGATAGAGGTGTTTAAAATTAGGAAGGGGATTGATAGCATTGACATGGATAGGTTTTTTTCATTGAGAGTGGGGAAGATTCAAACAAGAGGACATGAGTTGAGAGTTAAAGGACAAAAGTTTAGGGGTAACATGAGGGGAAACCTCTTTACTTAGAGAGTGTTAGCTGTGTGGAACGAGCTTCCAGTAGAAGTGGTTGAGGCAGGTTTGATGTTGTCATTTAAAGTTAAATTGGATAGATATATGGACAGGAAAGGAATAGAGGGTTATGGGCTGAGTACAGGTCGGTGGGACTAGGTGTGAGTAAGAGTTTGGCACGGACTAGAAGGGCTGAGATGGTCCGTTTCCATGCTGTAGTTGTTATATGGTTATATGTTTTATGAGAATCGCAGGAAATCAGCAGTTTCTGAGATACTCAATCCATCGCATCTGGCACCAATTATAATTCTACAGTCAAAATCACTTGGATCACATTTCTTCACCATTCTGATGTTTTGGTCTAAACAGCAACTGAATCTCTTGACCATGTCTGTATGCTTTTATTCATTGAATTGCTGCCACATGATTGGCTGATTAGATATTTGCATTAACGAGCAGGTGTACCGAATAAAGTGGCCACTGCGTGTAATATGGCCTGGAGTTCTCCTGCAGAATACCGGCATGAAGTTGGCCAATAATAATGCAGAAAACCTACTGGAGATTATGAGGAACATGGATAAGCAACAAATTGTGATTTTCCACCAATCCCTGGACAACTTACATTACACCTTCTTACAAGTACAAATGCACCTCCTCAATCTTCCTGGGGGAATTGAGATAATGCAGATGCAGACCTTACACCGGAAATTCAGATCATTGCAGAGCTCTGCAATGACAAAACACTTTTTAGTGTTGACATTTATGACACTGATACACAAGAGAAAGAAATTGGTAGCAAAAACAGAAGTAATTAGGTAATTATTTTATCTAGGACAAGAGGGCACATCATCAGAAAGGAGTAGAGATCAGAGATGAGGAGCATTGTGTATTTAATATTTAATAATATTTGAGTAATCTTGTATATATTTTGGTTGATTCAGCATTCTTGTTCATTGAATTAAGTCATTGTATGTTATAGGTATAAATACATGAATTGGGCTACATCACACTACCAGGTGATAAGTGTGTGCCTTGCTTAAAGTAGACATGGAGTTAGACTCACATTTCAGGCTCCCGTGTCTTTCTTTCAATTATTTTAACGTTTTGAATTTACAAAACTTAACAATGAGGAACTTCTTTAGCCAGACGGAGGTGAACCTATGCAACTCATTGCCATGGACGGCTGTGGAGACCAAGTCACTGGGTATACTTACTGATAGGTTCTTCATTAGTCAGAGCGTCAAAAGTTACGGGGAGAAGGCTGAAGAATAGGGGATGATAAATCAGGCATGGTGGAATGGTGGAGCAGAATCAATGAGTCAAATGGCCTAATTTCCCTCCTATGTCTTCTGGTCTTATGGTCAATATATGCTTCAACAAAACCTGTAACCTTCAAATATTGAGGATGAAAGCATAGAAATAGATGATGACAGGACTCTGGATAAGGGAGACTCCACTGTGTAACCCTGGGGGAGGGGAGCAAATTAGTTTTATCTGTGCTGGTATTGACATTTATAACGGTATCACATCGTAACTCATAGTCCATTACATCATAAATGGAATAGCATTATATGAGAATATAAATATACACAAGAGCATTTTATATTCATGCAAAATATGTGTAAAATGGATTTTGTATGCGACTCATTGAAGACGGTGGAACTTAGAAACCAAGATTTTCCTAAAAATGTTCCCTGTGTGACCTCAATCGTCAGGACATATCCATGCTGGGAATGCTGACAGCAGGCAAATTCTCTCCAACACTGAGGTGATTGCACAGGCTTGTACTTAGCAGTCTACATCTCAAACAATTTCTTTAATACAGAGATTAAAAGTAAGGCACCACGGCAAAAGAAGACACCCCTGATAATAGCCTGCTGGGGGGAGGGGGAGGTAGCAACATTGGTTGCCCTCACCAGCAATGCCCCACTGGGAAAATTAATTACAAAAAAACAGAATGTGACTTTCTATTAGTGCAATCTGTTGCATTTCTAAATCCTGATAATATACACACTCAGCTTTTTTAATTCTATTGAAGTGATATTTAACAGGTGAGGGGTTAGTGTGAGAACATATCATACAACATTACAGCACAGTACAGGCCCTTCGGCCCACGATGTTGGGCTGACATTTTAACCTGCTCTAAGATTCATCTAATCCTTTCCTTCTACATAGCTTTCCATTTTATCAACCATGTGCTTACCTGGGAGTTTCTTAAATCTCCCTAATGTATCTGCCTCTAGCACCACCCCTGGCAACGCATTCCATGTACCCATCTGTGTAAGGAATTTAGAGATGTAAGGAAAATCAGGGAGTGCATAGCCAGTGCTGTTTTGAAGATGGAGGAGAGATATATTCTGGAGTGCACAATACTCTGCATGTTAGGACTAGCAATCCCAAGCCCTCTGCAAAAGGAGCAGTGGCCCCTAAGTCACAAGAACATTCTCATCTCACCTTTGCAATTGGTCATTATGTAACAATATCTTCAAGCAGTGTCTCCCTCCATCAGTTTAAAAAAGTGCGGCTGCACTAGGTATTTTCCATGAGTTCTCTGGAAATATTTGGTTGGGCACCGAATAATTCCAATGACTAATGGGACAGTTCTGGAAGATAGGACATCTCATGGCAAAACAAGTTCCTGAAAGTCAACTTTGCGTCCATTCTAGTGCAGTGAGATCTTCATACCTGAACTGCACAGCAGAACTACAGATAAGGACTCAACCAAATCTCCTCCATTCCCTGCAGTTTTGCTTTCAGTGCCTCATAGCCAGAATGACAAAAGAGACCGATGGAGAGTCCCGGCCCGAAATGTCGACCGTACCTCTTCCTATAGATGCTGCCTGGCCTGCTGTGTTCACCAGCAACTTTTGTGTGTGTTGAGAGGACTAAACAGTTGACATTTCAGTCCGAGGCCCTTCATTACCCCCCCCACCTTCTTATTCTAGCTTCTACCGCCTTCCTTTCCAGTCCTGATGAAGTTACTCTACCTGAAACGCTGACTGCTTATTTCCCTCTATAAATGCTGCCTGGCTTGTTAGGTGCCTCCAGAATTCTGTGTGTGTTGCTCAAACTTTACAGCATTTGCAAAACTTCTTGTGTTTAGGGAAAGGGACCCTTGTTCTCACCTCCATACCAGCAACTTTCACACTCAATAGATCACTCATGCCTTTTTTCTTTTATGATGATTGTGTGGTAGGTACAGGAGCCTGAAGACCACATTCAGTGATAGGACTCCTAAACAGCATTAAGGGAGATTAGTCCGTAGGTTATTGAGAGAGCCAAGGGAAGAGATTCCTTGACCAATACCCTCATGTCCTCTCTAGCCACAAGCAAGGTCCCAGAGGACCACCAAGTAGCTATGTTGTTCCATTATTCAAGAAGGAAACCAGGAATAACCCAGGAAACTATAGACTGGTGAGTCTCATGTCAAAGGTAGGGAAATTACAGGAGAGAATTTTTAGGGATAGGATTGATGAGCATTTGGAAAACGATGGCATTATTAGAGAGAACTCGCATGGCTTTGTGTGGGGCAAGTTATTTACTAAGGTGTCTTGGGTACTTTACTATTTTAATTGAGTTTTTTTGATGAGGTGACCAGGGTGACTGAAGTAGAGCTGTGGATGTTGGCTACATGGATTTTAGTAAGGCATTTGACAAGGCCCCTCATGGGAGACTCATCCAGAAGATTAAAATGCACGGGATCCATGGTGATTTGGCTGTTTGAATTCAGAACTGTCTTTTGCATAGAAGATAGAAGAGACTTATTCTAGCTGGAGTTCTGAGATTAGTGGAGTTCCACAGGGATCTCCACTGGGACCTCTGCTGTTTGTGATGTGTATAAATGACCTGGATGAAAAGGTTAGTAAGTTTGCTGATGATGCAGATGGTGTTGTGGATAGCATAGATTCCTGGCAGAGTATACAGTGGAATATAGACTGGTTGCAGATATGGGTGAAGAAATGGCAGATAGAATTTAACCTGGCTAAATGTGAAGTGCTGCACCTTCGTAGGTCAAATGTAAAGAGACAGTACACTGTTAAGGACAGCTCCTTAAAAGTGTTGATAAGGAGAGGGATCTTGGGATCCATGTACATAGCTCTATGAAAGTAGCAACACAGCTTGATAGGATGGTTTAGAAGGTATATGGCACGCTGTTCAAAAGTCAGGAAGTTATGCAGCAGCCTTATAAAACTCTAGTTAGGCCACATCTGGAGTATTGCATCTAGTTCTGGTCGCCCCATTATAAGAAGAAGGTCAAGGCTTTGAAGAGGGTGCAGGAGAGGCTTTCCAGGATGCCTCCTGGATTAGGGGGTATGTGCTACAATGACAGACCTAGGCATCATGTTTTGGGGAGAATGGGGTTGAGAGGAATTATGTACCAGCCGTGATGGATGGTGGAGCAGGACAGGTTCAATGGGCCAAGTGGACTAATTGAGTTCTTATGTCATGTCATGTGGTCTCATGTTTCAAGTAAATCTCAAGGTAAATTTTTCATCAAAGTACATCTCTGTCACCATATACAATACTGAGATTCATTTTCTTCTGGGCATTCACAACAAATACAATAGAATCAATGAAAGACCACATACAACTGGGTGGACAATCAACCAACGTTGGATATAAACAAGCTATGCAGATACAAATACTGTAGAAAAATTAAATAAAATAATAATGATAATAATAAATAAATATCCAACAAATATCAAAGATGAATTAGAATTAGACCTTCTTTTATTTCTTACATCCATCTCACAACATGAGGGAGTAAGAATCTTTATGTTGCATCGCCATCACTATGTAACCCTCTATAACTCTATATTGTAACACTCAGGTTCTGTTGGCTGTGTAAGTCGCGGGAAGACAATCTCTGGCCCTGCCAAACGGGTGAGATGGAGATGCGAGTCCACCCTGAAATCTCCCTGTGTGTGTGGATGCTGTGTGATTTGTTACCCCGTTACAATCGGTATCACAAAATAACACACAGTACACCACATACAATTAAACAATTTAGCTTTGTAATTCTTAATTTGACTACAGTGAAGAAAAAGCAAAAGAAGAAAAAGGCCATTTTATTGAAACAGTCTATTATGCACAAGTTGGAGCTCACGGTTTCCCCTTCGCCGATTCTCCTTCGATCACCTCGGCTTTCTTCGGGTCATGGCTCCACTCCGGCATCTTCTCTCTTCATCTCCCGCTGAGCCAAATACCCAGATCACCCTGGTGTCAGGCACACGGCACGAAGACACACTCCCTTCATTGGAGAGCTCAATTCCAAAGCACCCGTTATCTCCCACCATAACTCAAACACTGCTTCTACAGAAAGACCATTAGCTTAGCAGGGAGACCTTCCCCAGGGTGTTACACAAGCAATAAGGAGGGAACTGTGGCAGGATATTGCTCAGACACTAAGATTGTATACATAATTGGTTTGTATACGTGTGTAGAGCCAGATATGCAATCAGATCAATGTGTATTGATAAATCTGATGTCCTGGTGAAAGAAGCTGTCCCTGTTGGTCCTGGCCTTAATGCTACAGTACCATTTGCCAGACGGAAGCAGCTGAAATAGTTTGTGGTTGGGATGGATGGAGTCCCTGATGATCCTCCAGGCACTTTTTATGCACCTGCTGCTGTAAATGTCCTGAATAGAGGGAAGTTCATATCCACAGATGTGCTGGGCTGTCCGCACCACTCTCTGCAGTTACCTGCGATTGACGGTAGGACAGTTCCTGTACCAGGCGGTGACACAGCTAGTCAGGATGTTCTCGATGGTGCCCCTGTAGAAAGTCCTGAGGAATTGGGGACTCATGCCAAACTTCTTCAGCCATCTGAAATGAAAGAGGTGCTGATGTGTTTTTTTCACCACACAGTCATTATCTACAGTCCAGATGAGATCCTCACTAGTGTGTATACAGAGGCTCTATCATTGGTGTAATGGGAGTAGAGGAGGGGGCATAGGATACAGCCCTGGGGGGCTCTTGTTTTGCGGGTCAGAGGGGCAGAGATGAGGAAGAGTCCTTGAAGGTGAGTCCATAGGTTGTGGGAGCATTTCAATGATGGGGGCAAGTGAAGCTGAGTGAAGATATCCCCTTGGGTTTAAGAGCCTGATAAATGAAGGATAATAACTATTCCTGAACCTGGTGATGTGGGTTCTGAGGCTCCTGTACCTCACATGGTTTTATGATCAAACTACAAGGGCAATCAATAAAAAAAAAACAAACACCAATTCTCGCACTTTTTGAACCAACTTCCCACCCCCAGCTCAGTTCCAACATGGCTGATTGATTAGGACAACTCTAATAAAAAAAGTGGTTTTCTATTTAATTACACAGTGGGGATTTTGTTGGTTTTAACTTATAATCATTGCTGACAGCAGAGATCAGTGTTCTACCACCAGCCTACATTTGACATTAGCTAAGTGGCTCCCTGCTGAGCTAGAGCCCCTGAAATGGCATATTAAAAACTTACTAGGGAGTCCGGGGAATGCAATGAATGATTGGAAGATTAGTAACCTGCAAAGCTCCCTCAGGATATGGTTGTCAAAAAGTCGCCAGACTGACGACTGTCCCGTTTTAATTGATTATTTTTTTTCTTCTTTTGAATCTCACTTCAGGAGATATTCTCCACACAGAGCACCAGTCTGGGCTCATATCGATGCATTCAGCATTAAGAACATTCACAGAAGTAATTCTTATCTGTCTGCGAACAGTGCTTCAAAATTAGCTCAGACTTCTGTGACCTACAGAAGGCATTAGGTCTGCGGAGCTTTCAGGAGGTTCGAGGGACAGTGGGAGAGAAGAATTTCAATTTAATATTTGTTTTGCTTGATAGGAATAGAATGGCTGTTTTATACAGTCCTCCACTTTGTGGTTCAAATTCAACAGAATACAAAGCCTCTTGGAGACAAACTGTCAGAATGGTCCAGTTCATTCATAGTTACCATCCTCCTATTGTACAAAGAGAGCATAAGGTGGCCACTATACTGTCGTTAGCCTATTGCACTCACTTTCCACTGTTAACAGTCATATGTACTCCAATTCCGATATGAAACCAGGCATCTGTGGCTTGATTTTAATGAGGCTGTGGAAACAGAGGGGATAAGTTCACTCACTCCAACACCGAACTGAATCCGTAATCTACGGGCTCATTTTCAGTGACACTTCAATTTACATTCTCAATATCTATTGCTTACTAATATATCATTGTTTTTACTTCGCATTTACTCAATTTGTTGTCTTTTGCACGTTGGTTGTTTGTCTTTGTGTGCAGTTTTTCATTGATTCTTCTGCATTTCTTTGTATTTACTGTAAATGCCCACAAGAAAATGAATGTCAGGGTTGTATGTGGTGACATCGATGTACATTAATAATAAATTTACTGCGAACTTTTTTTGAACAGTTTTTGATAATGAGATTGATTAGGTCTGGAGTTCATCTTATTTTATCCACCAGACAAGATGGACACTGGACCTCCCAAACGACCTCATTTTGAACTTGCACCTTATTGTCTACACTGCACTTTCTCTGTAAGAGTAACACTGTATTCCCACCTTGTTGTCTACACTGCACACTCTCATTAAGGGTAATACTTTATTCCACATTGCTTTCCGTGACACTACCTCGATGTACAGATGTGATGAAATGATCCACATGGCAGCTACATACAACTAGGTTGTCTGTCTTCCTTGGTAGTAAAGCAACAGGCTTGACTGAAGCACCTGGTAATTAATCTGAATGAACATGTTGATAACATAAAGACTACAGGACACAGGAGCAGAATTAGGCTATTTTACGCACCAGGTCTCCACCTTCATTTGAACATGGTTGAATTATTTTCCCACTCTACACCACTCTCCTGCCTTCTCCCTGTAACCTATGGTGCCCTGGCTAGTCAAGGGCATATCACCCTCTGCTTTAAATACATCCAATGACATGGTCTCCATGGCCATCTGTGACAATGAATTCCACAGATTTATCACATTCTGGCAAAAGAAATTTCTTCCCATCACAGTTCTAAAGATTTTCATCCTTTTATTCTGAGTTTGTGCCTTCTGGTCCTAGACTCCCTCACCATAGGAAACATCCATATCCACTCCATAGACCTTACAATAATTGGTAAGTTTCCATGAGATGCCCCCCCCCCCCGCCATTCTTCTAATCTCCAGCGTGCAGGCCCAGAGCCATTAAACACTCGTCATACCTGGGATCATTCTCATGAACACTCTGGACCTTCTCCAATGCAAGCACATCCTTCTCGGGTGTGAAGCATCACATCAAGGACATGGAAAAGATGCAAAGTTTTAAAATCCATCTGCTTGGGGAAGAGGAGTTTTCCCTTACAAAATGGTTCTGTGTCTCCTGCCCTTAGACCTTGTTCTCACCTAGGCTCAGCTGCTTGCCCTTTCTCAGTATTAGTCTTCATGTTCTTAGAAACATAGAAACATAGAAAACAGGTGCAGGAGTAGGCCATTCAGCCCTTCGAGCCTGCACCACCATTCAGTATGATCATGGCTGATCATCCAACTCAGAACCCTGTACCTGCTTTCTCTCCATACCCCCTGATCCCTTTAGCCACAAGGGTCATATCTAACTCCCTCTTAAATATAGCCAATGAACTGGCCTCAATTGTTTCCTGTGGCAGAGAATTCCACAGATTCACCACTCTCTGTGTGAAGAAGTTTTTCCTCATCTCAGTCCTAAAAGGCTTCCCCTTTATCCTCAAACTGTGACCCCTCGTTCTGGACTTCCCCAACATCGGGAACAATCTTCCTGCATCTAGCATGTCCAATCCCTTTAGGATTTTATACGTTTCAATAAGATCCCCCCTCAATCTTCTAAATTCCAGAGGGTATAAGCCTAGTCGATCCAGTCTTTCATCATATGAAAGTCCTGCCATCCCAGGAATCAATCTGGTGAACCTTCTTTACACTCCCTCTATGGCAAGGATGTCTTTCCTCAGATTAGGGGACCAAAACTGCACACAATACTCCAGGTGTGGTCTCACCAAGGCCTTGTACAACTGCAGTAGTACCTCCCTGCTCCTGTATTCGAATCCTCTTACTATGAATGCCAGCATACCATTCGCCTTTTTCACCGCCTGCTGTACCTGCATGCCCACTTTCAATGTCCCACATGACTTTCAGCCCCACTTCCAGCCCACCCCATTCAGTCGCAGCCAGTGTCTCAGGTGTTTACCCTCCACTCACTACTACTCCCATTGGTTTTCCCTCCCTGTCTTACATTCTATCCTCTCCACCATGCGTCCATCACCTTCAGCCTATCACCTCCCAGCTTTGGTCATTATTTACACTTTTTTATTTTATTTTATTTAGCGATACAGCCTGGAATAGGCCCTCCCAGCCCTTCTGAGCCATGCTGCCCCAGCAAACCCTGACAAATCCAATGAACCCTAACCTAATCACAGGGCAATTTAAATTGACCAATTAACTCACCCAGCACGTCTTTGGATTGTGGGAGGAAACTGAAGCACCTGGAGAAATCGTACGCATTCCAGGGGGAGGACGTGCAGTGATTCCTTGCTGAATGGCACCAGAATTGAACTCTGAACTCTGAGGCACCCCGAGCTATAATAACGTCACGCTAACTGTAATGCTACTTTCCTCCACCATCTGCCTATCACCTGTACCCCTCACCCATCACCTCAATTCACCTTTTACTTCATTCTTCTCCCTCTTCGCTCCTCACAATCTCATCTCTCGTTCCAGGTGAAGAGCCTTGATCCAAAATGTCAGCTGTCCATTTCCGTACACAAGTACTAGCTGATACTTACTAATACTTGTAGATTTCTACAGACGTACCATGGAGAGCTGGCTGCATCGCTGTCTAGTGAGGGGAGTGAGGGGGGACAGGATCGCAGTAGCACAGGATCGAAATAAGCTGCAGAGAATAAACTTAGTCAGCTCCATCATGGACACATGCCTTCGTAGTATCCAGGACATCTTCAAGGAGCGGTGCCTAAAATGGCGACATGCGTCATTAAGGACCCCCCATCACCCTCTAAATTGTAATGACCAGTGTGTGTATAATCTTGTGCTGTGTAATCTTTTGCACAGTGACAACAACATGTGTGCACTAAATTTTATATATAGAGTCACTTATTTTAACAGCCAGCAAAATATTGTCAATAAGAACATTGATCTCCTCTAGGTTTGATTGTCTTTGCTCTCACAAAACATGCGTAGCAGGCCTATAGCGGGTAATGACGGGTTTTCCCACTGGAGCTTTTGAACACTGTCCATATGTTACTTGCTTGCTAAATTATGCTTTAAGAAGTCAGGTTTCCAAATATCATTCCACTTCTTCCCACTTGCAAATTCTCCAGCAACTTTTGGATCATGACATTACATGCAGGTAACACCAGTTTCTGTACTGTACATAAATATTTCTCATAGCTGCACGTCCCTAACCTCATGAGCTTTCGGTGAAGCAGTTTCTGCTGTTTCATAAAGCCATTCCACTAGCAGTTCCTTTGCGATTCATGCCATTTGCTTCTTTGGAATTCAACATAGTGAATCAATAATTTCTTCTATAAAAACTGTAAAAATAATCCAGTTCTAAACTCTGCAGACAAATCATTGCAAGCTCCACATTGTCAACACTGTCTGCATCAGAAACCAGAAAAGAAAATGTGGTTTTGTACGATTGTGAAATACACTTAACATGCCAACAAGGTAGAGGACGACAACCTTTTGGGCACAGTTTAAATTCCTTTGTGCGCTAGAGGCAAAAGATGTGTGTGCACACACATGCACACACCTTGGAGGGCTATTACCCAGGGCACGCTTTGTTCTCATTGCTACCACCGGGAAGGAGGTACAGAAGCCTGAAGGCACACACTCAGTGATTCAGGAACAGCTTCTTCCCCTCTGCTTTCTGATTTCTGAATGGACATTGAACCCATGAACACTACCTCACTAATTTTTTATTTCTTATTTTCACCCTACTTATTTAATTTAGCTATTTTATATAGATAGATAGACATAATTGTAATTCATAGATATTTTCTATACTTATGTATTGCATTGTACTGCTGCTGCAAAGACAAATTCCACAACACGTTGGTGATATTAAACCTGATTCTGATTCTGATCCCCTGAGGTCCTTCAGTAATTTGTTCTTTGACCCAATTCCCACATCTGCAGTCTCTTTTAACCCTATCACACTTTCTTTAAGGGTTTTCCATACCTGTCTTATCTCTGTCACAGCTAAATAATTAAAACCTACATACAAACATTTTCTTTTTAATGTTTTGCATCAGAAAGAACTTTTATTTATTTCAGAGATAAAGCATCATAACATGCCCTTCTAGATGAACGAGCCCTTGTTGCCCATTGACACTCATGTGACCAATTAGCCTGCAGAGGTCTTTGGATGTGAGAGGAAACCGCGGCAACTGGATGAAAGCTGTGCGGCCACAGGGAGAATTTACTGACAGCAGACGGAGCTGAGCCCAGGATGCTCACACTAACAGTATTATGCTATCATGCCAACCCAAATTTTAGCGCTAGGAACTGATTTTGTAAAAACAACACTGAGTTTCAACCTTTGGCCCTGAATTCTGGCTGTGTGATTGCTGGGAACTTCAACAAAAAAGGGCATAGAATAGCACAGTCACTGCAGAAAGCAGTGCAGCACAAAATTACCATCCATTAAATATTTCTCTTAGCTGTGTCGTAATAATAAATGTTCTGACCCAGTGCAGAATTATCTGACACTATTATAATAATTATATCTGTTGTATTCTATAATAGCATATCTTGTAAAAATCTTAATTAGACTCTTTCTAGATGGAAATTGATTATCTAATTCAGTTTTCTTTGCTTCTCGTTTCGGGCACAAGCTGGAAATATGAACCGAATGAGATCTAATCATTTGGGTTATTTACCCCTTCACATTTATCTTACTTTACCATAACATTTATTTCATTTTATTTTTATTTTTATGTAGAGATATAGTGTGGAACAGGTTCTTCTGGCACACTGAGCCACACCACCCAATAATCCACCTAATCACGGGACAATTTACAATGACCAATTCACCTACTAACTGCTACGTCTTTGGACTGTAGGAGCAAACTGGGGCTTCTGGAGAAAATACACGTGCACACAGGAAGATGTACAAACTTTCTCACGGAGAACTCTGAACTCTGACGATAGCAACGTTCTAACCCCCGACTCTCTGTGACATCCCTGCAGCTTGTTGGGCTGTCTTTTACAGTTCAGCCGACAAGAGGTTTGAAGTGATTCTAGATCCTTCCTGCGTCAGCTTCAGAGGTCCATTGGGTTCAGCTGCAGATGTCCAGGGGTTGAAAACATTCTACAAGAATCTGCAGTTTGGCATCTCCAGTGCAATTAAGGTTAACTTTCAGTTACGCTCGTTGCTGGGTTTCACAGGTTACAGAAGGTGCTTTGTTTATGGAAAAAAGCCTGGAATATCAACTTGAAACTTTTGCCTCTGTAGTTGTTCCTTGACACACTAGGTCATACTTACTTCAGAAGCATGTCGATCGTTCTGGTGCCCAAGGAGAGTAGGGTGAGTTGCCTCAGTGACTATCGTCCAGTTGCACCCACATCTGCTGCAATGAAATTCTTTGAGATGTGGGTTATGGCCAGAATTAGCCCCATACCTGGGTCAGGATCTGGAGCCATGACAATTTGTCAACGGCCACAACAGGTCTACAACAGATGCAATCTCACTAGCTCTGCACTCCTTCTTTGGAGCACCTAGACAACTACAGTACATATGTCAGCCACTGTTCATTGATTATAGCTTGGTGGTCAATACCATCATTCCCTCTGTACTAATAACAAAGCCCATAAAACCTGAGTCTCTGTATCATCCTCCTCATTAGGAGACCACAGTTAATGCAGATTGGTAATAACATCCCCTCATTGCCGACTATCAGCACTGGTGCACCTCAAGGATACGTGCTTAACCCTCTACTCTACTCTCTCTACACTCATGACTGCATGGCTGAGCACGGCTCAAATGGCATCTACAAATTCACCAACCGCAACACTGTTGTTGGTAGAATCTCTGATGGTGGCATGGAGACTTAAGGAGCAAGTTAGATCAGCTGGTTGGGAGTGCTGTTGCAACAACAATGCACTCAGTGTCAGCAAGACTAAGGGACTGATTGCAGACTTCGGGAAGGGGAAGTCAGGAGAACACACCAATCCTCACTGAGGGGTCAGCCACGGAAAAGGTGAGTTCATCAGAGTCAACATCTCATGCAATCTATCCTGGGTTGAACACATTGATACAAACAAGAAGACTTGCCAGTGACCTTCTTAGGAGTTTAAGGAGATTTAGTATGTCACAGTTGTCTATTGATATACTGTGGAGAGCATTCTGGTTGCCTCACACCATTGTAAGGAGACTCCAATGCACAGGATCACAAGAATCTGCAGTGGGTTGTAGACTCAGCAAGCACCTTCAAGGGTACAATCCTCCGCACCATTGAGGACATCTTCAGGAGCTGGTGCCGGAAGAAAGCAGCATCTAGCACTAAAGATGCTAACCATCAGAGAACAACCCTATCCTCTTCTCGTTACTACCATTGGGGAGTAGATACAGAATCCTGAACACACATTACAATGATTTAGGAACAGCTAATTCTCCTATGTAATGGGATTTCTGAATGGCCCATGAACCCAAGAACACTACTTCATTATTCTTCCTGCACCATTAATTTGTTTCTGCACGTTGTAGATTTTTATGCCTTTGCACCATCCTGCTGCCACAAAACAACAAATTTCATGCTGTTTGTCAGTGATAATAAATCGAATTCTGTTGCTGAGTTCTTTCAATGTCCTGCTTTTTTTTGTTCCAGATTACAGCATCTGCAGTCTCTTCTGTCTTTGTTTATGCATGTTTCTGGTTTTCAATGTCCCAAAACAGCAATCATTGCATGTTCGAAGCCACTTAGATCACATTTCTTCCCCATTCTGAAGATTGATCTGAACAGCTGAACCTCTTGACCATGTCTGCATGCTTTTATGCATTGAGTTGCTGCCACATAATTGGCTGGTTAGATATTTGCGTTAGCAAGCAGCTGTACAGGTCTATCTAATAAAGTGGCCGCGGAAAATATGTTCTCATTGCTGCCTGTAAAAATTTCCGTGGCTATTGTTTGGGTTAATTCTTCAGACTTCTAATGTCAATATTAATCCATAAAACAAGACAGATTGCTGCTTTAGCAAAACTTGCTGTGTGGAAATTGGCCACCTTGTTTCCTTTATTACATTGTTATCCACGCTTCAAAAGTGCTTCATTGCTGGCCTTTAGTTATGAAAGGTGCAATATAAATGCAAGTCTCTCTTCAACATTTTTGATAACTGGTTTTGATAATAGATAAGGCCCCATTTAAAGAGTTGCCCTCATTAACTTGGGCTCATTAACTAGCACTTAATAAACTGATGAGGTTTGAAATTTGGTTCCTAATCTTAGCTGCAGAATACCTCATCTTCAATTAAATGAATTTATTTTCTTCCCTCATAGATTGAAAAGAACATCTGGCTGAGTGGTGTCACAACAATAACCTCTCACTCGTTGTTAGCAAGGAAAGGAGCTGATTATTGACTTCAGGAGGAGAAAACGGGAAGTCCAAGAACCTGTCGGGGATCAGAGATGGAGAGGGTCAGCAACAAATAATTTGGCGTTATCACTTCAAAGGATCTGTCTTGGGTCCTGTTTGTAAGTGCCGTTACGAAGAAAGCATGACAACATCTTTACTTCCTTTGGAATTTGCAAAGATTTGGCATCTTATTTAAAACTTTGATAAACTTCTATAGATGTGCAGTGGAGAGTATAATGACTGGCTGCATCACAGACTCGTATAGAAACAAACACCAATGCCTTTGGACAGAAAGGCCTATAAAAAATAATGGGTTCGGCCCAGTCCATCACAGATAAACTCCTCCCCACCACTGAGCGCATCTACACGGAGTGCTGTTGCAGGAAGGCAGCTTTTCTCATCGAGGACCCTCATCTTGCTCGCCACGCTCCCTTCTCGTTGCTGCCATCGGGAGGGAAGTACTGGAGCCTCAGGACACGCACCGCCAGGTTCAGGAACAGTTATTACCCCTCAGCCATCAGGTTCTTGAACCGGGGGGATAACCATTCACACCAACACTGAACAGTTTCCACAGCCTATGGACTCACTTTCAAGGACTCCTCATCTCATGTTCCCGATAGTTATTGATTATTTATTTATTTATTTATTTATTATGTCCTTTTTTCCCTCTTACTTTTTGTATTTGCACACTTTGCTGTTTTTTGCACATTGGTTGTTTACCTGTCCTTCTGGGTGCAGTCTTTCATTTTGTTTCTTGTATTTACTGTGAATGCCTTCAAGAAAATGAATCTCGGGCTTGTATATGATTTTAAATATAAATATATACTTTGATACTAAATTAACTTTGAACTTTGAAGATTGAATGGTGGAATCTTCCGGAATGAAATTATGCACAGAGGTGGGAAAGAATAAATGCAGGAGAAAGGAAGTGGGGCCTCTTGAGCCCAACACAGAAAATAAATGAGATCCTGAACTAATAAATGTTTTTTCTGTTCCTGCAAGAAGATATAAATATTTATTAGGAAGAGAAAAAAGAGACTTCACAAATATTCAAGGCCCAGGGCTGTTTTCTGAAAATGGGCAATGACCGTGCGTTATAATTAAAATTGCCCCTAAGCAATAAGAGTTGTCCTGAAAAAAATATGTAATCTCACCAAATCCTTTGGCTGGTTTGACAAGGCATCAGTAAATCTCCAAAGGAAATTCTGAGAGGGAAACGAAAGTCTATCAGTTGAAATACAAACTCCGACCAAGGAGACACAGTCTAATCAAATTCTTCAAACTCTAATGTGGCTGTGTTAATAACTACATATCATTCTGTTTCATTCCCCTTTCTGCCGGGTCCTGTTTAATCCTTCGAGGTGCTCTAATTCATTGGTAAGCCTATAACATTTGCAGCAAATTGCATTTCTAATGCTTGCTGTTCAAAGAGGGAAATAGGATTGGAGATTTACTGACAGCCTGACTATAATCCCCCTCAGTGAGATAAAAATGTATAAGATATTGGTGTGATTCCCATTGTAGCTCTTCCTGTTCTGCCGTCAGGGAATTTCCTCGCGTGTGTGCTCTGTACTTGCACGGAGCGTGAGCACCTCCGATGACCCTGACAAAGATCAGCGCCATCTGGAACTGGGCAGCTTGCTTGACTGGAACCCCATCCCTCTAGGGGCACCGTGGTAACGCAGCCTTTAGGGCAACGCTATGACAACTCAGAGCATCGGAGTTCAGAGTTCAATTCCCATGACATCTGTAAGGTATCTGTACATTCTCCCCGTGACTGTGTGGGTTTCCTCTGGGTGCTCCAATTTCCTCCCACACTCCAAGGGTGTACTGGTTAGTAGGTCATTGTAAATTGTCCTGTGATTAGGCTAGGGTTAAATCGGTGAGCTGCTCAAAGGCACGGCTCGAAGGTCTGGAAGCGCTTGCCCTGCATAGTATCTCAATAACTAAATAAATAACATTTAATTTCCCTCACCACCGCATTGTGGCTGCTGGGTGTCCTATCCATTCATCGAAGTTACATGCCCTGGTTACTCTGTGGCCAATTACATACAGCGCACCATACCACACACCAGACAATTACTTTACCTAGCAATTATACTTTACTAATCACCATTGATTCAAACAATACAAAGACTCCCCATGTAGTTTCGAATAAGAATCATTAACTCTTTCGTCTCACAATCTATTTATTTATTTAATTAGCGGTTCAGTACGGTGCAGGCACCTCGAGCTCACCCAGCAACACACCTATTTATCCCTAGCCTTCCACAGGACAATTTACAATGACCGTCTAACCTAGTAACCAGTACGTCTTTGGACAGTGGGAGGAAGCCAGAACACCCGGAGGAAACTCACACGGTCACGGGAAGAAGGTAGAAACTTCTTAAGACGGCACCGGAATTGAACTCTGAACTCCGACACCCCAAGCTGTAATAGTGTCGCACTAACCACTACACTCTTATGGTGCCTCTTCTGCTTTAAAATCGAAACTCTAGTTTACCTTCATACCTTCCAAGGCCCACAGCTTGTAGTCAGTTGTTACACACGCTTAATGAATTTGGCCGAGGGTTGATCTTAGTGAGGTCCTCTCTGGGTACCTGACTCAGGTCTTTCTCGGTGGTTGCCAGGCAGACTCACTGCTGCTGACCTCAATATTCAAAGTTCAAACTAAATATATTATCAATGTATGTATATGTTATCGCGTAGAACCTAAAGATTTATTTCATTGCAGGCACTGAGCAGGAAAAAACACACTTTATACTTTATACTTTATTGTCATCAAACAATTGGTACGAGAACGTACGATCATCACAGCGATATTTGATTTTGTGCTTCCCGCTCCCTGGAGTACAAATCAATAGTAAATATTAAAAATTTTAATTATAAATCATAAATAGAAAACAGAAAATGGAGAGTAAGGTAGTGCAAAAAAAAACTGAGAGGTAGGTCTGGATATTTGGAGGGTACAGCCCAGATCCGGGTCAGGATCCGTTCAGCAGTCTTATCACAGTTGGAAAGAAGCTGTTCCCAAATCTGGCCGTACGAGTCTTCAAGCTCCTGTGCCATCTCCCAGAGGGAAGAGGGACGAAAAGTGTGTTGGCTGGGTGGGTCGTGTCCTTGATTATCCTGGCAGCACTGTTCTGACAGCGTGCGGTGTAAAGTGAGTCCAAGGACGGAAGATTGGATTGTGTGATGCGCTGGGCTGTGTTCACGATCTTCTGCAGCTTCTTTCGGTCTTGGACAGGACAACTTCCGTACCAGGTTGTGATGCACCCCAGAAGAATACTTTCTATGGTGCATCTATAAAAATTAGTGAGGGTTTTAGAGGATAGGCCAAATCTCTTTAGCTTTCTCAGGAAGTAAAGGCGCTGGTGGGCCATCTTGGCAGTGGACTCTGCTTGGTTGGATCAAGTCAGTTCACTTGCGATATTGACCCCGAGGAACTTAAAGCTTTTGAACTGTTCCACTGAACTTTAACACCACCAATGTAAATTGGATCGTGCGGTCCGCTAATTCTTCTGAGGTCAACAACCAATTTCTTCGTCTTGTTGACGTTGAGGGATAGGTTATTGTCTTTGCACCATGCCGCCAGGTTCTTAATTTCCTCTCTTGCTCTTCTTCGGCACGGGGATTATCGTTGCCTTCTTAAAACACAAGGGGATCTTAGACTGAAGCAAGAAGCAGTTGAAGATGTTAGCAAACACTCCAGCTAGCTCGCTTGCACAGGCCCAGAGAACCCATCCTGGGATACTAGAGTTTACGATAATCTATACCTAATCAAAGACTGACTAACTAACAAGCAATGTGCAAAAGAAGACAAACTGAGCAAATAAAATTATAATACTGAGATGTGGAAGTAAGGAGTCCTTGATAGTGAGTCAGTAGATGATAGAATCAGTTTGGTGCAGTGGTGAGTGAGGTTATCCACACTGGATCAGGAGCATGATGGCTTTAGGGTAATAGGCTGGTGGTGTGGGATCTAAAGCTCCTGTACCTCCTGCCCAGTGGTAGTAATGAGCAGAGGGCTTCACCTGATGGTGGAGGTCTTTGATGATGAATACGGCTTTCTTGTGGTAGTACCCCATGTAAATGTACTCAGTGGTGGGGAGGACTTCACCTGCAATGGACGGGTCTGTGTCCGTCACTTTCTGCAACTTTTTCCATTCCATCATAATTTGGATGTAAGGCCTGATCAGCTACTTTGCGGATGACATAGATTTAGGAGCTGTTGTTGATAGTGAAGAAGGTTATGGTAGATTATAGGGGGAACCTGTTAATTGGGGAAGACGGCTGATGAGTGGCAAATGGATGTCAATACTAGCGATGTTATGAGGAAGCAGTTTCATGAGTTTTGTAAGGGCGACCAAAGACACTAATTACAGATTAGAACATTAACCATTTATTTACAGATGAACAGTAAAATATTCGACCAGACATCTAAGCCACCTTTATTTACAGAAACTATGACACAAAACATTCAGTAAGTACTTCAAACTCAGCAGGTACTTCGTTAAGACTCCTCAGCTTACCATAGAAACCATAGAAACTACAGCACAGAAGCAGGCCTTTTGGCCCTTCTTGGCTGTGCTGAACCATTTTCTGCCTAGTCCCACTGACATGCACACGGACCATATCCCTCCATACACCTCCTATCCATGTATCTGTCCAACTTATTCTTAAATGTAAAAAAAGAACCTGCATTTACCACCTCGTCTGGCAGCTCATTCCATACTCCCACCACTCTCTGTGTGAAGAAGCCCCCCCCTAATGTTCCCTTTAAACTTTTCCCCCCTCACCCTTAACCCATGTCCTCTGGTTTTTTTTCTCCCCTTGTCTCAGTGGAAAAAGCCTGCTTGCATTCACTCTATCTATACCCATCATAATTTTACATACCTCTATCAAATCTCCCCTCATTCTTCTACGCTCCAGGGAATAAAGTCCTAACCTATTCAACCTTTCTCTGTAACTGAGTTTCTCAAGTCCCGGCAACATCCTTGTAAACCTTCTCTGCACTCTTTCAATCTTATTTATATCCTTCCTGTAATTTGGTGACCAAAACTGAACACAATACTCCAGATTCGGCCTCACCAATGCCTTATACAACCTCATCATAACATTCCAGCTCTTATACTCAATACTTTGATTAATAAAGGCCAATATACCAAAAGCTCTCTTTACGACTCTATCTACCTGTGATGCCACTTTTAGGGAATTTTGTATCTGTATTCCCAGATCCCTCTGTTCCACTGCACTCCTCAGTGCCTTACCATTAACCCTGTATGTTCTACCTTGGTTTGTCCTTCCAACATGCAATACTTCACACTTGTCTATATTAAACTCCATCTGCTATTTTTCAGCCCATTTTTCCAGCTGGTCCAAGTCCCTCTGCAGGCTCTGAAAACCTTCCTCACTGTCTACTACACCTCCAATCTTTGTATCAGCAGCAAATTTGCTGATCCAATTTACCACATTATCATCCAGATCATTGATATAGATGACAAATAACAATGGACCCAGCACTGATCCCTGTGGCACACCACTAGTCACAGGCCTCCACTCAGAGAAGCAATTCTCTACTACCACTCTTTGGCTTCTTCCATTGAGCCAATGTCTAATCCAATTTACCACCTCTCCATGTATACCAAGCGACTGAATTTTCCTAACTAACCTCCCATGCAGGACCTTGTCAAAGGCCTTACTGAAGTCCATGTAGACAATATCCACTGCCTTCCCTTCATCCACTTTCCTGGTAACCTCCTCGAAAAACTCCAATACATTGGTCAAACATGACCTACCACGCACAAAGCCATGTTGACTCTCCCTGATAAGTCCCTGTCTATCCAAATGCTTGTAGATTCTGTCTCTTAGTACTCTCTCCAATAACTTACCTACTACCGACGTTAAACTTACTGGCCTATAATTTCCTGGATTACTTTTCGATCCTTTTTTAAACAACGGAACAACATGAGCCACTCTCCAATCCTCCGGCACCTCACCTGTAGACAGCGACATTTTAAATATTTCTGCCAGGGCCCCTGCAATTTCAACACTAGTCTCCCTCAAGGTCTGAGGGAACACCCTGTCAGGTCCCAAGGATTTATCCACTTTAATTTTCCTCAAGACAGCAAGGACCTCCTCCTTTTCGATCTGTACAGTTTCCATGATCTCACTACTTGTTTCCCTTATTTCCATAGACTTCATGCCAGTTTCCTTAGTAAATACAGACGCAAAAAACCTATTTAAGATCTCCCCCATTTCCTTTGGTTCCGCACATAGCCGACTACTCTGATCTTCAAGAGGACCAATTTTATCCCTTACAATCCTTTTGCTCTTAATATACCTGTAAAAGCTCTTTGGATTATCCTTCACTTTGACTGCCAAGGCAACCTCATGTCTTCTTTTAGACCTCCTGATTTCTTTCTTAAGTATTTTCTTGCACTTCTTATACTCCTCAAGCACCTTATTTACTCCCTGCTTCCTATACATGTCATACAACTCCCTCTTCTTCTTTATCAGAGTTGCAATATCCCTTGAGAACCAAGGTTCCTTATTCCTATTCACCTTGCCTTTAATCCTGACAGGAACATACAAATTCTGCACTCTCAAAATTTCTCCTTTGAAGGCTTCCCACCTACTCATCACATCCTTGCCAGAGAACAACCTGTCCCAATCCACGCATTTTAGATCCTTTCTCATTTCTTCAAATTTGGCCTTCTTCCAGTTAAGAACCTCAACCCTAGGACCAGATCTATCCTTGTCCATGATCAAGTTGAAACTAATGGTGTTGTGATTACTGGAACCAAAGTGCTCCCCTACACAGACTTCTGTCACTTGTCCTAACTCATTTCCTAACAGGAGATCCAATATTGCATCCCCTCTAGTTGGTCCCTCTATATATTGATTTAGAAAACTTTCCTGAACACATTTTACAAACTCTAAACCATCTGGACCCCTAACAGTATGGGAGTCTCAATCAATATATGGAAAATTAAAATCCCCTACCACCACAACTTTATGTTTCCTGCAGTTGCCTGCTATCTCTCTGCAGATTTGCTCTTCCAATTCTTGTTGACTATTGGGTGGTCTGTAATACAATCCCACTAATGTGGCCATACCTTTCCTGTTTCTCAGCTCCACCCATAAGGACTCAGTAGACAAGCCCTCTAATCTGTCCTGCCTGAGCACTGCTGTAATATTTTCCCTACCAAGCAATGCTACTCCCCCACCTTTCATTCCTCTGCCTCGATCACATCTGAAACATTGGAACCCTGGAATATTAAACTGCCAGTCCTGCCCCTCCTGTAGCCAAGTTTCACTAATTGCTATAACGTCATAATTCCACGTGTCAATCCATGCCCTCAATTCATCCGCCTTCCCTGCAATACTCCTAGCATTGAAATATATACACCTCACAAGATTTTTACCACCACTCACAACCTTTCTATCAGCGGATTTGCTTGAACTTTTAACATCATTTATTTTCACCCCAGCTACACTGTCAGCTCTGGCACTCTGGTTCCCATCCCCCTGCAAATCTAGTTTAAAGCCTCCCCAATAGCACTAACAAACCTCCCTGAAAGGACTTACACAACAGCAAAACCAAACATTCATCAGATACTTATCTACGAATGCTGCATGTGGGCCCCCCTACACTTTCCCAATGGACCTTCAGCACCGATCACAACCCCAGTGAGAAGATGAGCCCCTGGGGACAAAGGAGAAGCCAGCCAGTCTCTCGCCTATGCTATTCTTATACCCCTGTGGCCCCAGATCCAGACTCGGTGCAACACAGGGCAACCAATGGGAAAGTGCTACTGCATCCTTTGAAAGGGCCAATCAATGGTGGGCAGGGCGGAAGCATCTTTCAACCAGCAAGTAAACGAACCCTTCACTTTGCAGATGGTACAGTCTTGAAAGTGAAACTAATGAAGAAATTATGCTAGGAATGATAGAGCTCAATATCACAGGTATGCAGAGCAGCGAAAAAGGCATGTAACATGCTGGCCTTCATCACTCAGGGTGTTGAGTTAGGACAGTATGTTGCAGTTGTGTTATTCATTGCTGAGGCCACAGAAGGATTCCAATTTTTTTTGCTGGAGAACAGTGTAAATGTTTAGTCACCTTGTTCTAGGAAAGGTGTGGTTAAGTTGGAAAGAGTGCAGTAAAAATTTAAAAGGGCGTTGCCAGGAGAGCTACGCCGGACTAAGTATTTATTCCTTGGAGTGTTGTAGAATGAGGGGTAACCTTATTAAAATTAAAGGAGGCACAGACAAGGTTAATGTTAGCAGTCTTGGGGAGTCCAAAACTGGGGGCCATAGATTTCGGGTGAGAGAGCGGAAAGATTTAAAAGGGACTTGAGGGGCAACTTTTTCAAGCAGAAGGTGGTGAGTTTATGGAATAAGCTGCCAGAGCAAGTGCTTGTGCTAGGTACAATAGTATCATTTAAGAAACAATTGGATTGGAAGATGGAAGGGTGGGGCTTGGAGGGATATGGGCTGAATGCAGGAAAATGTCACTAACTGGGTGGGCATCATGGCTAGCATGGAGTGATTGGGACGAAGGGTGCTGTAGAGTCTTGGCTCTACATGCTGGTGAATATAGGAATGGGAGGAATATCTGGGTGAATATGCATTGAAAGTGATGGCTCGAGTTGGATGGACAGATGACTGAACTATTGGTCTGTTCCTGTGGTGGGCAAGACCAGTATAAACTGAATAGATTAGACCTGAACTGGAAAGGGTTTGAATTCCTTGAAGGCTGCTTGTTACCATTATCAGGGTGTGTGTAAACTAACTTGGCAGGAGAATTAGACACAGAGTAGGAGTGCATGGTGGGCTTGCAAGATGTTGAACCCTACAACTGAGTGACTTTGCATTCACCAAAGAGTCCGCAACAGTTCAAGAGGTTTCACTAACGTCTTCCCCAAGGCTGAGATGGGCAATGAAAACTTTAGCTAACTGGAATATCTACAAAAGTGAATAACATAATTTAGCAAAGATGATTGAAGAAATAAATTGGTTTGAATAGGATGTTCATGGAGATCCCAGTTAAGAGATTCAACAACGTTTGCTAGCACTAATTGTATATATTTAGTAGATATGATTCTAATTTGCAAAGGAGCCCATATTGAAGTAAAGAGATTGTGCTTTGAATGCTGTGAGTTGTTTTGATTTTCAAAGTTGAAACTGAATTTATTATCAAAGTACATATATGTCACTATATACAATCCTGAGATTCATCTTCTTACAGGCAATTATAGGCAAAAAGTAATATAATAGAATTTATGAGAAACTATAAATAACAAGGAGTGTCAAACAACTGAAATGCAAAAGAAGACAAATTGTGCAAAAAATAATTAAAGTAAATACGTAAATAATACTGAGAACATGAGTTGTAGAGTCCTTGAAAGAGAGCCCATAGGCTGTGGAATCAGTTCAGTATTGCAGTGAGTGAAGCTATCAATGCTACACTGAGGGTTTGGGCCTGCTTCAAGCTTCATGTCTGCAAACTCCGCAATGTTTTGCTCCGTTGTGTGATGAACCGAGCCTGAGGCTGAGGCTGTGGGCCTACATACTTTGATAATAAATGTGCTTTGAACTTTGAACTTCAGCTCAGAAGCCTGATGGTTAAAGGGTAATGAGTGTTCCTGAACCAGGTAGTGTGGGACCCAAGGCTTCTGTACCTCCTGTACCTCCTGTCCAATGGTAGTAACAAGAAGAGAGCATGGCCTGGTTGGTAGGTGTGTTTAAAGATGGATGCTGCTTTCTTGTGGCAGTGTTCCTTGTAGTTGTGCTCAGGAATCAGGAGTTTGGAGTGTGGCATAAATTAAACACTAACCTTCAATCTCTCATCCTCTCAGCACGTAAAGTATACGACACATCATATGGGACTTTCTTTAAGAGATGTGCCCAGTGACAATTCACTCCCACAATATGATTCTCAGCAGCACAATTTAGTCACATGCTGATGTCGGCCTTTTCTCAGTAATTTACTGAGAAAGGCTTCAGTAAATGACACGGGGCCTAGTAACTCACGGCTCAAAGTGGCACAAGTGAGTCATAGGTCCTGAATCACAGGAAGATTTATTCCAGTAACCAGCTGCTTCCTTTCACCTGCCATAATTCAGAATACATTTGGATCAAGGGAATTTTAATATTTAAAAGGGGTCAACAAAGATGCTGATATTAAGTGTCAGACATGCCAAGGCAGGCAAGAGTCTAACTTTTGGAATCCAGAAAATGCAAATAGAATTAACATAGGAAAGGGAAACTGTTTCTCCAAAGTCTGAATATCCTGTAGACTTTTTGTGATAATGCAAGCTTGGAGCTAAAGTTCAAAGTAGATTGATTAACAACGTGTATATATCACCATATACTACCCTGAGATTCATTTTCTTGCAAGCAAACTCAATAAATCTATATAAAAATTACCATAACAGATTCAATGAAAGACCATACCAACTTGGGTGTTCGACCAGTGTGCAAAAGATAACAAACTGTGCAAATGCAAAAAGAAAGAAAAAAATAATAAATATTGAGAACACGAGATGAAGAGTCCTTGAAAGTGAGTCCAACAAGTCAGCCCTCCTATCCATGCAGGGATCAGGCACTGATGTCGGCTGCTTCAGAGATCGGGACTCATATTCAGATTTATTTATCAAATGTGCATGAAAGCATACAGTGAAGTGTGATGTTTGTGTTAACAGCCAACACACTCAAGGATATGCATGGGGCAGCTCACAAGTGTCACCATGCATTCCAGCTCCAACGTACATCATAATGCCCACAATGTTCTGCAAAAAAATGCAAGCACCAACTTCAGCAGAACACAGGACAACCACAAAACTAGTGCCTTTATCTGTATGATAACATACTAAATATGTGATAGTGTCCTGCGTCTGTGTGCGTATGTGTGAAGAGGTGCTGTATGTAGGTATGTGAGCACACTGTTGATGAGTGTGAGGCATTGTGCAATGTGGGTGTGATGAAACAGAAGATTTAGTCTTACCTTTGAAAGTCTGAAACCTTTTGTCATTTGAGCACATTTTATGATGGAGATGATTTACTCAGTATGCCTGTTCTATCACTGTTACACACTCAGTTCCATCAGTTTCAATTTCACAGAAATTCAAATGAATTCATCAGGATGGTCAGCCAATGGTCAGGCCCTCCAGCCCCTGAATCACCAGGTGAATCCTCCAGATCCATCGCTGTTTTGGTTTTTGATGTTTTTGTACAGATTCTGAAAATCCAGGGAGCAGGTTTTTTTCTCTTGTTAGGCTTTTGATCTGAAATCTCTCCCAAGTTCACATGGGGAAGCAGTTAACATAATGGATGTACTTGTAGAGATATTCCCCATTGAAATACAAGAATGGCAGCAAAGGTCTGCTTAGCAAACTTCAGTGAGTCTGTTTGAACACTTCCAGTGAGACCCGGAATCAGGCTTCCTCGCTGCTCTACCCTGCAGAGTTCATACTCCACATCACTCCCTCCACAACCACCGTTTCTATTTTGGAAGTCAATAACTCCACTGTCTCTGATTATTCCCTCTATGGTCTGCCTTACAGAGCAGTAGCTTCTCCACTTGGCTGTGGCTAGTTCTTCTACTTTGTAGTAGCACATTGCCCAAGGGGCCATTTGCCCTGCACTTCAAATAAAATCAAAGACTCGCCGTGTTGGCTTTTCTCTTGCAGACATAACATACATAGACACTGAGACATGCAAAGAGTGATTGATTGGTTATCCGCCACATCCAATGATGAAAGCAAAACCTGTGTGGGAGAGATTTTAAAGTGGAAAAGCCATTGCATTAGGGCAGTTCCACGCAGAGAGTACACTATTAACAAAGCACACACAATTTGTGATGACATAAAGACATTAACACAGAGACAGACACATAATATACTATTTCACATTCATACCATGCACTATCAGACGCATACAATGCTATTGTATGCATTGCTGTATATACTCAGTGGCCACTTTATTAGGTACAATTGTACACCTGCTTGTTAATGCAAATACCTAATCAAACAATCATGTGACAGCAACTCGATGTGTAAAACCATGCAGGCATGGTCAAAAGGATCAGTTGTTGTTCAAACCAAATATCTGAATAGGAAGGAAATGTGATCTAAGTGATTTTGACTGTGAAATGATTATTGATGACAGTTCGGGTGGTTTGAGTATCTCAGAAACTGTTTCTACTGGAATTTTCATGCACAACAGTCCCTAGAGCTTACAGGGAACAGTGCAAAAATAATTTTTAAAAATCCAGTGAGCAGCAGTTCTGGGGGCAAAAAATCCTTGTTGACAGGAAGGGAATGGCCAGATAGGTTCAAGCTGAGAGGAAGTGACGGTAACTGAAATAACCACACATTACAACAGTGGTGTGCAAAAGAGCATCTTCAAACACACAACACGTCCAACATTGAAGTGGTTGAAACAGGACACCGTGAACATACACTCAGTGGCCTCTTCATTAGGTACATTATCATAGGACAGTTACAGAGAACAATAAAGTCATCAAGTTATATGGCACGGAAACTGGCCATTTGGCCCAACTGGTCCATGCTGATCCAGATGCCCACCCAAGCTAGTCCCATTTGCTGGCAATTGACCCAAAACCTCTTTGCCAGCACGTGGACAGAGAATTTCACATATAGTACTATCACATACCGATGGCTACACAAGCTCAAACAAGTGCACTATCAGACACTGATACCTAGTACACTATCACAGACAGTCATACTTCCTATACACTCACATGTGTAAAATATCACACATGTACAGTATCTGGCAGCAGCATGCTATCACTAATTTACACACGTGCACACAAGGTACATGATCACATACATGTGCTCTCACACCAATTGTACTATTATATAGATATTTATAGTATAGAGTCACATACTTACGTAAGTACGCATACAAACAGAATACTTTAACATACTTTGTCTTGCTTTCAGTGGGGTTGGTATGGTAACCTAGAGGTTAGCGTAATGCTATTACAGTCGCAGAGACCCAGGTTCAATTCCGCTGTTGCCTGTAAGGAGTTTCTATATTCTCCCCATGATCGGGTTTCCTCCGGGTGCTCTGGTTTCCTCCCACATTCCAAAGTGGTTTGTAGGTTAATTGGTCTTATAGGTGTAATTAGGCTCATTGGACTGGAAGGGCCGTTCCTGTGCTGTATCTGTAAAACAAGATGCACACACACACAGAGAAATTAGCACAACTCCTCTTCCTTCCCTCCCACAGCTGACAGAGGGTGTTGTTCAATCCTGACCTATGCTGCCTGTGTGGCGTGCGCATGTTCTCCTTGTGACAAATGGATCTCCTCTGTGTGCCCAGCTCCTGTACATCTGTTGGATGGTTTAATAGCTAATTGGTAAATTTGCATTAGTGCAGAAAAGGGACACGAATTCTTGTTATGTGGGGGTGAGTAGTGTATTTTATGTTATTCATTTAGAGACACAGCGTGGAACGGGCCCTTCTGGCACAACAAGCCACACTACCCAGCAATCCACCTATCTTGTTGGATCAGTGTGGCCAGGACTGAACTGATTCCTGTCACGGTATGTTGGCACGCAGACCAGGGGGAATGCCATACTAGATCTAGTACTAGGTAATGAACCGGCTCAGGTCACAGATCTCTCAGTGGGTGAGCATCTGGGGGACAGTGACCACTGCTCTCTGGCCTTCAGCATTATCATGGAAAAGGATAGAATCAAGAGAGGACAGGAAAATTTTTAATTGGGGAAAGGCAAATTATGAGGCTATAAGGCTAGAACTTGCGGGTGTGAATTGGGATGACGTTTTTGCAGGGAAATGTACTATGGACATGTGTCGATGTTTAGAGATCTCTTGCAGGATGTTAGGGATAAATTTGTCCCAGTGAGGAAGATAAAGAATGGTAGGGTGAAGGAACCATGGGTGACAAGTGAGGTGGAAAATCTAGTTAGGTGGAAGAAGGCAGCATACATGACGTTTAGGAAGCAGGGATCAGATGGGTCTATTGAGGAATATAGGGTAGCAAGAAAGGAGCTTAAGAAGGGGCTGAGGAGAGCAAGAAGGGGGCATGAGAAGGCCATGGAGAGTAGGGTAAAGGAAAACCCCAAGGCATTCTTCAATTATGTGAAGAAAAAAAGGGTGACAGGAGTGAAGGTAGGACCGATTAGAGATAAAGGTGGGAAGATGTGCCTGGAGGCAGTGGAAGTGAGTGAGGTCCTCAATGAATACTTCTCTTTGGTATTCACCAATGAGAGGGAACTTGATGACGGTGAGCACAATATGAGTGAGGTTGATGTTCTGGAGCATTGATTTTAAGGGAGAGGAGATGTTGGAGTTGTTAAAATACATTAGGACGGATAAGTCCCTGGGGCCTGATGGAATATTCCCCAGGCTGCTCCACAAGGTGAGGGAAGAGATTGCTGAGCCTCTGGCTAGGATCTTTATGTTCTCATTGTCAGGGAAGTTTGGCCAGATCGATTCAGAATTGGCTTGCCTGCAGAAAGCAGAGGGTCATGGTGGAGGGAGTACATTTGGATTGGAGGGTTGTGACTAGTGGTGTCCCACAAGGATCGGTTCTGGGACCTCTACTTTTCGTGATTTTCATTAACGACCTGGCTGTGGGGGTAGAGGGGTGGGTTGGCAAGTTTCCAGATGACACAAAGGTTGGTGGTGTTGTAAATAGTGTAGAGGATTGTTGAAGATTGCAGAGAGACATTGATAGGATGCAGAAGTGGGCTGAGAAGTGGCAGATGGAGTTTAATCCGGAGAAGTGTGAGGTGGTACACTTTGGAAGGACAAACTCCAAGGCAGAGTACAAAGTAAATGGCAGGATACTTGGAAGTGTGGAGGAGCAGAGGGATCTCGGGGTACATGTCCACAGATCCCTGAAAGTTGCCTCACAGGTGGATAGGGTAGTAAAGAAAGCTTATGGAGTGTTAGCTTTCATAAGTCAAGGGATAGAGCTTAAGAGTCACGATGTAATGATGCAGCTCTATAAAACTCTGGTTAGGCCACACATGGAGTACTGTGTCTAGTTCTGGTCGCCTCACTATAGGAAGGATGTGGAAGCATTGGAAAGGGTACAAAGGAGATTCACCAGGATGCTGCCTGGTTTAGAGAATATGCATTATGATCAGAGATTAAGGGAGCTAGGGATTTACTCTTTGAAGAGAAGGAGGATGAGAGGAGACATGATAGAGGTACACAAGATATTAAGAGGAATAGATAGAGTGGACAGCCAGCGCCTCTTCCCCAGGGCACCACTGCTCAATACAAGGAGACATGGCTTTACGGTAAGGAGTGAGAAGTTGGGAAGTTGAAGGGGGATATTAGAGGAAGGTTTTTTACTCAGAGAGTGGTTGGTGCGTGGAATGCACTGCCTGAGTCAGTGGTGGAGGCAGATACACTTGTGAAGTTTAAGAGACTACTAGACAGGTATATGGAGGAATTTAAGGTGGGGGGTTATATGAGAGGCAGGATTTAGGGGTTGGCACAATATTGTGGGCCGAAGGACCTGTACTGTGCTGTATTGTTCTACGTTCTATACTAACATCAGCCTAATCACAGGAAAATTTATAACAACCAGTTAATCTCCTAATTAGTATGCCTATGGAATGTGGGAGGAAACTGGTGCTCCCAGAGGAAACCCACATGGCCATGGGACGAACGTACAAACTCCTTACAGGCAGTGGCAGGAGTTAACTCTGAACCGCAATGCCCCGAGGTGTAATAGCGTCATGACAAAGTAAGTTGCTGGGCTACAAATAAGTAGAGTGGGAAATGGACTGATGGGATTGCTCTGCTGAGAGTCATCTTGCAATTAATGGCCTCTGTGTTGTAGTAAATAAGGTGCACAGAACACAGTTTCAAACTTAATATGATCACATATACACACACTGATTGCACAATCTCACATAGTACACTATCACACCCACACATACACTGTACACAAATACACACACACACACACACACACACACAATAGTCATGCTCACATGCAGACAAACACACACACTGACAAATACACGTACATATGCACAGTGCACAGAACACTGAAGGATTTCAGTAAGTCAGGCAGCATCCTTAGAGGGGAATAAACAGTTGACACTTTGGGCCAAGACCCTTCATCAGGATTCTGATGAAACATCGACTGTTTATTCCCCTCCATAGATGCTGCTTGGCTTGCTGAGTTCTTCCAGCATTTTGTGTGTGCGTTGCTCAAGATTTCCAGCACCTGCAGAACCTCTTGTGTCATGATTATACACTAAGCACACACTGAGTGCTTATGCTCAGACACAGTCAGGGACATACCCAAAATCATGGATAGACTCACTTGCATCAGAAGGCACACCCAGGGACAGATCCATGAAAACACACACATGTGCTGCCATAGACTCACTCTCTTTATGTGCATGTATAACCAAACAAAACATACATACAGACAGGTTAGGGACATAAAATACACACAGGTGCATAGCTGGAGATTTCTGGACATGCACATTAGACCATAAGATATAGGAGCAGAATTAGGCCATTTGGCTGATCGAGTCTGTTCTGTCATTTCATCATGTCTGATCCAATTTCCCTCTCAGCCCCAATCTCCTGCCTTCTCCCTGTATCCCCTTCTTGCCCTGACCAATCAAGAATTTATCAACCTCTGCCTTAAATATACTTAAAGACTTGGCCTCCACAATCATCTGTGGCAAAAAATTCCACAGATTCACCACTCTCTGGCTAATGAAATTCCTCCTCCTCCCTATTCTAAAGGGATGCCCTTCAATTCTGAGGCTGTGTCCTCTGGACACTCTCACAATAGGAAATATCCTCTCCACATCCACTCTATTGAGACCTTTTTGACATTCAATAGGTTTCAATTAGGTCGCCCCTCATTCTTCTGAATTCCAGCGAATACAGGCCCGGAGCCATCAAATGCTTTTCGTATGACAAGCTGTTCAACCTGTCCCTGGAATAATTTTGTGAACCTCATTTGAACTCTCTCCAATTTCAGTTCATCCTTTCTTAGATAAGGAGCCCAATACTGCTCACAATACTCCAAGTAAGTCTCACCAGTTCTTTATAAAGCCTCAGCATTATAGAAACGGATTCCAAACCTATCGAATATTGAAAGGCCTAGATAGAATTGACATGAAGAAAATGTTTCCTATAGTGGGAGAGCATACAATCAGAGGGGACAGATTCAGAATTCAAGGATGTACCTTTACCACAGAGTTGAGGAGAAATGTTTTTAGCCAGAAGGTGGTGAATCTGTGGAATTCATTGCCATGGCTGGCTGTGGAGGCCAAGTCATTGGGTCTATTAAAACGAAGATTGGTAAGTTCTTGATTAGTAATGGTGTTAAACGTTATGGGGAGAAGGTAGGAGAATGGAGTTGAGAGGGATAATAAATCAGCCATGGTGGAATGGCAAAGCAGACTCAGTGGGCTGAATGGCCTAATTCTGCTCCTATGTCTTTTAGTCTTACAACACACGTAAAAAATGCTGTGAACGCAGCAGGCCAGGCAGCACCTATAGGAAGAGGTAACGTCGATGTTTCAGGCCGAGACCCTTCGTCAGGACACACTTTGGACCTTCTGAGGATCCCAGGTACAGTACACAGCCATATAAACTCTTTCAGTCTTATATAGACAAGCAAAGACATTCACGAATACAGAAGAATTCCTAAGGTCTTTTCTTGCCTTCACCATCCATTTTACAAGTCTGTACTTGGCTTTGAGGTCCAGCTCCCTAACTAATGTGTTAACTTGCACAAGTAGCAAAAGTATCATTTACATTTTTCCATTTTACTTGGCAATTTTGCAGTTCTGTTAGGAGCATTAGTGATGACAGGCCTATGTACTGCTTGGCTGTCTTCAGTAATAAGTCTTTTTTTAAAGATTTATTTTTATCACTGGCAGTTTTTTTGTCTTGACATAAAGTAAGGGAACAGGTGTAAAAGAGACTGAGTGTAACTTGACCTTTGCTGTACAATTATGGTTTGAAGCCACACTGAATGGGCATCAATATAAAATTGCAGTATTCACATAATCTTAGCCCTTGCCATTCATTTTCCTGTCTTTGGCTACATATGTGTTATCATAGGGACAGGTGTTGGACATATTGGCCCTTATTGTATTTAATATATCATGCCACCTTGTATTAGCAGTTCAGCTCAGGGGCATGTAGTTCAAAACTGCCTCTCAATCTGTACATTGCACAGAGATTGACAGGAGGCATTAATTTAGCTTCCCCACTTCTCCTTTCATCCTCTGCTCCATCATCCAGTGAGAGTCGCCCTGGAGAATTGGAGTATTGTGTGTGGGGAGAGGGAGGATTTCATTCTAATTACTCCTGATAGCAACTAGATCCAAAGGAAACCCACAAAGTGCGCGTTTGGTTTTTGCGATGCGTATTTTTACACTACCATCTTACTGATTTATCAGCAAGACCATTGCCTTTCTCCTAAAAAATACATTAGAGGTGAGAGAATAGCATTAACTGTGCTTTATAACGCAACAGTGCATTTGCATTTCAGAACCTCATGATCAGAATCAGGTTTAATATCACCGGCACATGTCGTGAAATTTGTTGTCTTTGTAGTAGCAGCACAATATAATACCTATTCATAGGAAAAATTCTGAATTACATTAAATATATATTACTGTATATATAATCAAATAATTCAATTAGTGCAAAAATAGAAATTAAAAAGGTAGTGAGGCAGTGTTCATGGATTTCAATGTCCATTTAGAAATCAGATGGCAGAAGGAAGAAGTTGTTCCTGGATTGTTGAGTGTGTACTTAATGATGGACACTGTCTTTTTGAGGTACTGCTCCTTGAAGATGTCTTGGATACTATGGAGGCCAGTACGCATGATGGAGCTGACTAATTTCACAACTCTCTGCAGCTTACTTTGATCCTGTGCAGTAGCACCCACCCGTCCCCCACCCATACCAGACAGAGAGGCAGCCAGTCAGAATGCTCTCCAATAATATCTTAATAAGAAACAAAAACAGGGTAAGGTAGTAAGGTAGTGTTCATGTGTTCAATGGCCATTTAGAAATCTGATGGCAGAGGGAAAGAAGCTGTTCCTGAGTCGTTGAGTGTGTGCCTTCAGGCTTCTGCACCTCCTCCTTGATGGTAGCAATGAGAACAAGGCATGATCTAAAATATGGGCATTGTGGTTGTTCAGAGTTCATTTCCAGTGGCATCCATAAGAAACCTGTATGTCCTTTCCATGAGTGTGTGGGTTTCCTCCCACGTTCCAAAGACGTACCTGTTAGTAGGTTAATTGGTCATTGTAAATTGTCCTCTGATTAGGCTAGTGTTAAATTGGTGGGTTGCTGGGTGGTGTGGCTTATTGGCCCGATAATGTCTCCCCACACCCCCTGCTGTCAAACTGCAGGTAGCCATGGGTACGTAGTTGCTCTTTCCTCCTCCTGTGCTCCTCTTGGGGGTATTGTGAGTTACAGATTACAGCTTGTTCTGGGGTAGTGACGCCCTCAGTAAACACTCAGGGGCTGAGATCTTGCTTCAGCTATAAATGAATGGGAAACAAGAAGATACAAGATATCTTATCTTGTACAGATATCTTCTTATCTGTAAAAGAAGATGGGACTCCAGACACGAGGAAATCTGCAGATGCTGGAAATTCAAGCAGCACACACAAAATGCTGGTGGAACGCAGCAGGCCAGACAGTATCTACAGGAAGAAGCACAGTTGATGTTTCGGGCTGAGACGTCGACTGTGCTTCTTCCTATGGGTGCTGTCTGGTCTGCTGCGTTCCACCAGCATTTTGTGTGTGCTGATGGGACTCCAGATCTTTGAATCCAAATCTCCACAAGAGCAATGGAACACAAGTGTATCTGGGAATTACTGGATCATGGTGTAGAATTGTTATTAGTCTTGTATTTTTCTTGCAGTTTAACTTTCTTACGCTTGCCTGTATTTTTATATTATCACCTATGTTCAGTGATTTTACAATAATTGTGGTACAGTTGCTGTCGTGTATTTCGAGAAGTTTCTCAGAATGCCCACCTTTATCTACAGGGGACTATCCAAAGATCTTATAACAGCAGGATAGAAGCTGTCCTGGAGCCTGATGGTATGCACTTTCAGGTTTTTGTAGCTTCTGCCTGACAGGGGTGGGTGGAGTCTTTGATTATATTGACTACTGAATGGCAAACTCAGGGGTAGGTTTGAATTTAGGGACTGGAACAGTGGCGTGTACTGTCTGGCAAGGTTTCCCTTTGGTCATCATCACCACAACTAAAGAAACTACCAGACTGGTGTCAGAGTTTTGGTGGTGTAACGTCTGAGTTACTGGTGTAATAGAGGTCTAAGCATGGCTGTGGCATTCAATAACAGAGTAAGTTAAATGCAGTATTTATATAGCCAACTACAAAATGTTGGAGCAACTCAGAAGGTCAGGCAGTATCTATGGAAATGAATAAATAGTTTGTTTATTCCTCTCCATAGATGCTGCCTGACCTGCTGAGTTCCTTGAGCATTTTGTATCTGCTCTGCATTTTCACTATCTGCAGAATCGCTTTTATTTATTTATATAACGTAAAATTTAGCAAATCATCTCAAGGTGGTTTGTAATAACACTACAAAGGAAACTATTGAACTTCAAGGTTACTGCAACACACCATTTGCTTCAGCAACGTTTATTGGGGAGAGAAATCTGCCTTTCTTATAGGGGCTAGACCATGGTCACCATGGTAGCGTAGCACTGATCATGACGCCATTACAGCTCGGGGTGTTGGAGGTCGGGGTCCAATCCCAGCGTCCTCTGTAAGCAGTCTGTACGTGCTAACCATGGAATGCGTGGGCTTTCAACGGGAGCTTCGGTTTCCTCCCACAGTCCAAAGGTGAGCAGGTTAATTGGTCATGATAAATCATCCCGTGATTGGGTTAGGGTTAAATCAGGGTGGTTGGGGGTTGCTGGGCGGCATGGTTTAAGGGTCTGGAAGGGCCTATTCCACGCTGTCTCTGTCTATCTATCTATCAATCAATCAATCAATCAATATAATAAATACATGACTCTGTGCTTCCTCTGTAGCTGGCTCCTTCCAATGGTCCCATAACCATTTAGTTGCTTGAAGGCTGTCAGGCACTCTGAATCAGAATCAGAATCGCATTGATCATCATTGGCTTAGATAAACTAAAATGCGTTGTTCTGTGGCAACAGTGCTGTGCAACGACACAATATTACAAAAATTAATGATTAGTGTGGTGGGAATGATTGATGAGATTGTATTCACGGAATCATGGACCACACAGAAATCTGATGGCGGAGAGGAAGAAGCTGGTTCGGAGTCATTGAATGTGGATATTCGAGCTCCTGTGCCTCCTCTCCGATGGTAGTGAAAAGGAGAGGGCATTAACTGATTGCAGCCATTCAAGAAGTCTTCCTCTAGGGCATACACGGATGGGCAATCCCTGGCTGGAGAATGAATAAAAACTAAACTGGATTAGCTGTGGACAAATTGGTTGATATATTTTTGCATTCCAATAATAACTATGTTAGTGATGCGACAGTGGCTGTAAATAGCTTCGGGGGGAGAAACGAAGTTCAAGTCAATTAATAGAGAAAAAGGTTAGTGCATGACATATCATGGAAACCTTTTTTTAACTATCACCACTTGGCATTAGACATTCAAAAAATATGCAAGTTAACGATTTTAAACTCAACTGATTACAAATAGAGCACAACTGTAAATGATGTTACCAGAGAGACACCAACACTGGTGGATATAGAAGTCTCTATTCAGCAAAGTAAGCAGCAGGTATCATATTCGAGACACTCTTGGAAGAAGAGGCTTGCCCTATCCAGTATTACATGTCACTTTACATGCTGAAGATCAAAGGTAACAACAGGACAATTCTATAGTTACAAAGTACCTACAGTGCTTCCTTTGAATTACATATAGTTTTCAAACACCCCCATCTTCACACCCACGTTCCAGACACCCAAAATAAATGTTCATTCCCACTGATTATGGGCAGCATTCAAGCATCTGCAGTCAAATGGAATCTTTCTTTGCTTGCTATCAACCCCAAAATGCAGCTCCAGGAAGGCCATTGTTCAGAGCTGCATTTTAAATTCAATCTACAATCCATGTCCAGATCTGAAGACTGGCTGCTGTTGAAATTAGTATTTGCTATATACTATAACTCCGGAATATGCCCTATCAGTACAAACAGCAGATTGGTACACCATAGCAATTTGGCCTTGATGCCACATTCATTTTACTAAGTGTCTGTGTTGAAAATAATCTGGTTATGCAGTGTTGCATATTGAGTGTGTGCTTATAACCTTCTTTTGCCTTGGATCTCTCCTAACCTCCAAGCTGGAACAGACCTTTCATCTTTCCTTAAGGCCATAAGGCATAGGTGCAGAATTAAGCCATTTGGCCCATCTGATAAGATGATGACACACATGGTTACAGCAGGTATCTGGTTCCAACAAATGCAGCAAATGTGTGTCTTAAACATTTTTCTTGTAATTGCAAGACCCTGTTAGACATTGGTAATATAAAATACTACAAGTCCAGTTTATTGGTGAGACCGATGGCGGCGGAGCTGTGTGGCTTCAGTTGTTGTGTGGACCAATCCCTCATGCCACGCCACTGCCTGTTTTAGCCACCCAGAGGAGGAGGCGCTAGAGACTGAGGGAGAGAACAGGGGCACTGTGGGCAGTCTGGAAATGTTATTGATGCTAGATAGGGGGCTTGTCCCCCCGACAGAACTGCTCTCCAGAGCTCGCTCCTGCGGCTGACCTAATGTGAGACAAACTGGTCTGCCTTTGTCTGCCCAACCTACACGAGATGAGGAATTGCTGCGTACTTGCTCTTGAGGAAACGTGGCTCTGGGACAACATCACATGAACCATCAATGTTCAACCCATTTCACTCAGCAATTTGTGCTAATATCATTTTTTGTGACTGCATGTGCTATCATAACTATATGTGCTGTGTCCTGTGTGTGACTCTATTTGCTGTGTTTTGCATCTTGGCTTCAGAGGAACACTGTTTCATTTAGGCGTATATGAAAGAACTACCAACCTCAGTTCTGATTTTCTCCCTGCAAATGCAAACTGACCTGCTGTGTTCCTTTGGCATTTTCAGTCTTTATTTCAGATTTCCATCATCTGAGTAATTTTGCTTTTGCCTTCAGAGTTCAACGGGCGTTTGTTTTATGCTTCACATTGGAAAGGCTGATCCACTGTAGAGGCCAAGTCATTGGGTGTATTTCATTAGGAGACTGATTAGTAAGGGTGTCATTGGTTATGCAGGGAAGGCAGAAGAATGAAATTGAGGGAATAATAAATCGACCATGGTAGAAAGGTGGAACAGATTTGATGGGCCAAATGGCCTAATTCTGCTCCAATGTTTTATGGCCTTATGGAAAGTTTAAGTATTGTTTTGTCAGCCTGGAGACTTATGATGGCCATCTGAAGGGGACATTGTACATATTAATCCCTCATGTACAATATAGTACCCGCCTTTCTTTCCTGTGTTAACAATTGTGGTTATGTATATGGGCAGACTACTACATTATGGGATTTCAGGAGCTCTTATTTCCATGAGCACTTTCAAACAATATTCATTTTTCTAATGAATAATTCATAACAGCAGACCTTATTGCAGTCGCTTTTGTATCTTGATTTTGCCCAGTTCCTTCTGCAGTTAGAATTGGGCCCTTCCACTTTGAGAGACATAAAGATTTCATTGAATCATACATCACCGTTTAGGCCATCACACCTCTACCAGCTCAGTGAAGGAATAAAATGATGACATCTTCTCCTTTCTTTCTCCAGCTCAGCAAATTTCTCCACTTCAGATATTTATTGAATTCCCTTTTGAGAATTACTATTTAATCTGTTTCCAGGGAGTGCATTCAAGAATGTAAGCACTTTCTTTCCAGTTTTGCTAACTATCTTAGATCTGCCTCTACTGTTTGCCAGAGAACAGTTTCCATCCATTTATTTCTGCACAAAGGCTGGAAGCTCAACAGCCAGGGCCAGTTATTTGAAACCTCTCTTCAATTTTAACTTTGGAAGATTCTACTGACAGGAGTCGATTACACGACAGGCAGCAACCTTAGAGCAATCATTACCCCCTTTGTAAGCAACGCTGGATAGAGTTATTTTTAAAGATTAGCTTTATTTGTCACATGTGCATCAAAACATCAACACATACAGTGGGATGAATTGCTTGCACTGGGGACGTGCTGGGGCCAGCCCGCAATTGTTGCCACGCTTCCGGAGTCAACATAGCGTGCCCACGATTTACTAACTCTAATTCATACGTCTTTGGAAAGTGGTTGAGAACCGAACACCCGGAGGAAGCCCACACATTACAGACAGCGGCGGGAATTGAACATCGATCTTACAACCGGTGTGCTGTACAGCGCTACACTAACAGCTACACTACCGTGAAGCCCCAAATTTTCATTGGCCTTATCTCATTTTATATAATTTACCCTGTCTTGCCCTTCTCCCATTAGATAACTACCCAGAGAATGTGTCATAGTGGCTTATGGCGCAGAAACGGGCTTTCTCACCCATTATGGTCACTCTATCCATAACGATTCACTCTACCCATGACGATCCATTTACACGAATTGCCACACAATTCCCATGTACTCCTATGCAATAAGGTGCACAAATACAATGTAAGCATTCGTTCCGAGAGGACTAGAATATAAAAGTAAGGATGAAGTGGTGAGGCTTTATCAGGCTGTGGTCAGACTGTACTGTGAAGCGTCCAGAGGAGATTTATGAGAAGGATCTCAGGAATGAACAGACTGCTCATACTTTAATTGGGCTCCTGGTCTGGCTCCACCCGACTCAGCGCTGAGCTGCTTCCATGGCTATGGCCTGCAGCCCTCGTGCTCCTGGCCCAGCTCCACCTGCCTCAGCTGAACTGGCTCTTGTGCTGTGGACTCACTTTTGGGGACTCTGGGTTAATGTTCCGTGTGTTATTTGTTCACTTTTTTGTTTGCACGATTTTTTCTTTATTTGGATTAATGTATGAGGAGTGTTTGATGGCTCTGGGTTTGTACTTGCTGGAGTTCAGAAGAACGAGGAGGGGATTTCAGTGAAACCTTCTGAATATTGAAAGACCGAGACAGAGTGGACATGCAGAGTATGTTTTGAATAGCGGGAGTTTCTAGGACCAGAGAGCACAGCCTCAGAACAGAAGAAGGTCCCTTTGGAGCAGGATGAGGAGGGATTTCAATAGCCAGAGAGCTGGTGAATCTGTGGAATTCATTGTCACAGATGGCTATGGAGGCCAAGTCATTGGGTAAAGTGGAGATTGATAGGTATGTAATTAGTGTTACCAGGAGAAGGCAGGAGAAAGGGATTGAGAGGGAAAATAAATCAGCCATGATGGAATGGCAGAGCAGGCTGTATAGGCCAATGGCCTAATTCTGGTCCTATGTCTTTGGATTTGTGGTCTTATGGTCTAAATTCTCCTGGTTCTATTACTCACCGACATGCTGGGGCAATTTAGAGTGGACAATTAATGTAAAAACCTGCACATTTTTGGGATGATGAAGCACTTGGAGGAAATAGTGTGGTCACAGCACTAGAAGGAAGGATTGAACTTGAGATGCTGGTGCAGTTCTATTGACCATTCCACTGTTCTAGAGCAGAACATGTGGTTGACAGAATATCCTTAGGCATGAGTTAATTTCAGGCCACCTCCCGTGAGTGTTCAAAGATCTCACAGCTTCATCTGTGGGGTTACTGCAGTCTGGTGCTCTTGCAAGCCCCTGTGGGATTTGGCAAACTAGACTCTCAAGGGCGCAGGTACGGCCAGGGCCAGCATTGCTGGGGGTGGATGCTATGTCAAGGTCTAATGGTGAAAGGTGAACCCGTGGTTAGCTGGAGGCAGCCTGCAGGAGGTGCCACGCCAACATAACATACTGACAACTTACTAAACCTAATGGTACGTCTTTGGAATGTGGAAGGGAATGTAGAGGAACATCATGCAATCACAGGAAAAACCTACAAACTCCTTACAGACAACAGCAGGAATTGAACCCCGCTGGTGCTCTAAAACATTGCTCTAAGCACTATCCTACTGTGGCCGCCCTAGTCCTCTGAACCAGCTGCTTTCCTCTACCTCACATTGAAATTTGTCCCTGGGTCATAGCACAGTATCAGAATTACAATCTGAATGCATTGCGTGGGTAAATACTGCACTTCAACCCTTCTTGTAAACTCCAAATATGTACATGAATCTTAGGTGCAAGGCTATTGGACTTTATATGGCTTAATTCAATGTATCACCCATAAAAACAAATAGCAGATTATGGAGGGTGAGGAGAAGGGGCTTGTGGACTGTGGTGGGAGTGGGTGAGGAGAGAAGCTGGTAATTTCCTGGTGGCTTTCCAGTGACCTTGTTAAACCTAACCTTGTTTCAAGGGCAGGAACTATGGATTCACAAGCACCTGCCAATCAGTTGAGGCTGCCCTTAACCATTAGCCTTTAAATGACTCCAGGCTGTGTCTAATTGGGAGCTCTCCACTAGGAATGATTGAGCAGTGATAGGCTTCTTCAGCAGCTGAATTGGCAAGCATTCAGTGGCACAGTTAGTATAACACTTTACAGCATCAGTGACCCGGGTTCAGATCCTGCTACGCTTTCCCTGCAACTGCATGTGTTTCCTCTGGGTGCTCGCACATTTCAAGGACATTCAGGTTAGTTGATGAATTGGTCACATGGGTGTAAGTGGGCAGCATGGACTCATTGGGCTTGTTCGTTCCCCTGGTGTGTGTGGGTTTCCTCGGAGCGCTCTGATTTCCTCACACACTGGAAAGACGTACTGGTCAGTAGGTTAATTAGTCATTGTAGATTGTCCCGTGGTTAGGCTAAGGTTAAATTGGTGGGTTGCTAGGCAGTACGACTCTTTGGGACAGAAGGCCCTGTTGCACACTGTACCTCCAAATAAATAAAATAAATAAATACAGTTAAAACTTGGTTTCAAAGAATTAGCAGTGACTTCACCTGGTGGGCAAATTAAGAATGACAGGACAAAATCTTTAAATTAGAGCTAAGGCTTTTGGAAGGAACTCGGCAAACATTTTTCACAGAGATGTAACATAAATTTGAAATTCTAGGTCCATTTCATTGATCTTATATCATCGTGGTTGTCACAAGATACAACAATAATGGAGTTATCATCCAATCAAAACAATCAATCTCCATTAATTAGTTCACAACTGAGCCAGACATGGTGCGAACGATAGTCCAGTGGGAGTGACCCTTGGAAGGCAAAGGTCCAAAGTCAGCAGTTCCTCACAAACATACTCCACATGGCCTGTCTCAGATTACTCTCTCAGACAGAATGATCTGCACACAAAATGTAAAGCAAGACTTTATACATTCCATGTCCAAAACATGGAGTCAGTACAGAAGAATGATGTGCTATGAGGCAGAATATCACAAGTTAAAGCAAATCGGGATCAAATATAGATTATAGCTTTGATCATTTTTATGGCATAGGCATTGTTGACAAGGATGTAAATGCATTGGATGCAGCGAAGGGTTCACAGAGCATAGAACATTGATGTACAATGCAGAATAGATCTCTCCGACCCTTCGAACCACACTGCCCAACAACCCTGATTTAATCCTATCCTAATCATGTGTCAATTTACCATAACCAATTAGCATTCAGTATTATGCAAAACTCCCGGGCATATATACATAGCTAGCCTAAGACTCTTGCACAGTACTGTATTCATCAACGTGGAGTGGAGAGTAGTTTGTAAATCTGGCGGGAGCAAAGGATGTTAGGAATAGCGAGGGTGGTGTGCTGCGGGAGACGTGTGGGACAGGTGGCAGAGAAGGAGTGCAGGGGTGGGGAGGTGTGGTGCAGCTGCAGACATACCCAGCCCTGAGGCACCAGGCAAGGTCATTTGACTCCAAACAATTGGTGTATTGATCATTACAGAATGTCTCTCTGATGCTTCCCACTCCCTCCCCTCTCCCATCCCCTTTTCCCAACCATGATTCCCCTTTCCCACTCTCAGTCCACCATAGAGACCCATATCAGAATCATGTTTATCATCACTCACATATGTCATGAAATTGTTTTTTTGCAGCAGTACAGAGCAGTATATAAAATTACTACAGTACTATGCAAAAGTCTTAGGCATCCTACTTATATAGTGTATATGCACCTAAGACAGTGCCGTACTAACCAATAAGTCTTTAGGCTGTGGGAGAAAACCCACACTTTCCACAATATAGAACATTACAGCACAGTACAGGCCCTTCAGCCCATGATGTTATGCTAGTGTTTTAACCTACTATGAGATGTATCAATCCATTCCCTCCTACATACCCTTCCATTTTTCTTTAGTTCATGTACCTATCTAAGAGTTTCTTAACTGCCCCTAATGTATTTATGTCTACCACCATCCCTGGCAATCACCTTGAATTATGCCCCCTTATATTAGCCATTTCCACTTTGGGGAAAAGGCACTAGTTGTCCACTCTATCTATGTCTCCTGTCATCTTGTACACCTCTATCAAGTCACTTCCCATTTTCCTTCTCTCCAAAGAGAAATGCCCCAGCGCACTCGATACATCATCATAAGACGTGCTTTCTAATCCTCGCAGCATCCTGGTAAATGAACGGTTTATTGAATGGTTGTTCCTTTGTAGATTTTGATACAACAGAGAAAATTTCATGGGTTTTAAATAACAGAACATTTCAGCTGGAATGAACAATGACAATGTACAGGTTTCCCCCACCTTCCGAAGGTAGAGCGTTCCTATGATTGCCGATTGCATCGCCTCTGATCTGGGCCGACAATTACGTGTTGGGCAGCACCTAATTAATTAGAATGTTTATTTCGGCTTTTTTCTTAAAGATGTACTGTGTGCCTCCCAGCTACTGCTGCATTCTCCGCGAATCGGGACAGTATCTGTCCGCGACCTGGGGGTTGGGGTGGTGGGACACTGGGGTGTCATCTCATCGTCTGTTTCCATTAGAGCAGGTGGCTCATCTTCTCCTATGACTGCCCGTCTCGATGTCGAAGGTCGAGGTTCGTTGTCTGCTGTGGCTGATGTGGAAGGCTTGCTTGACTGCTGAGCCTCGCGCATTTTTCTGTCATACAGTTCTTTGTAAGGACTCAAACCATCTTGCAAATATCCCTAAACGGATGTACCCTTTCAAAATTAAAGTCGTACTTTATCATTGCAGCGAAAATCTCACGCAGTGGCTTCACGTTCATTTCGCTACTGCATTCGGTTTCGATTGTTATCCTTTTTTCTTCCAATTGCATCAGCTCTTCATCTATCAGTTCTTGGTCATGGGATGCCAAAACCTCTTCAACATCATCTTCGTCAGCTTCCACAAGTCAAACTCACTTTGTCCTTACTTCGTTCACCACGATCAAAACGCTTAATTATGTCTAGTTTTATGTTAAGTGTAACGCCCTTATGAGCTCTTTCAGGCTTTTCCAATACCTCTGAACTCATCTTGCAAATGGATGCTCACAGGCACGTGTTAAAGCAATGCCGTTCCGAATCCGGGAGAGAGCGGCTGCTCAGGGCGCGCGCTGCCTTTTATCGCGCACTGATTTTTTATCGTGTGCTGACTTTTTTCGTAACAGTGAAAACACCTTCTGAAAGCGAAAACAGGGTACTAATGTAGGTCTTTCGTAACAGTGAGGTTTCATAAAGCGAACGTTCGAAAAGCGGGGGACACCTGTATGTCCTTCCCTACAGTATATGGCAAAGCCTTGAATATCCTGCCTAATCCCAGCCAATTAAACAGTGAGGAATATTTGCCTTGTGCAAACAAAATGTGTCCCTTCAGCCTTGGGAAGAAAAAGAGGTGATCTTACGGAGAAACAGATAGTCAAATATGTTATTGTGAAGTCAAATCAAGAAGAATTTAAGTGAAGAACAGGAACCTTGTATAACATTGAGGCTGAAGTGGGAAAGTGGGGGATTCACCTGGTCCATTTCTGACACCTCCCTTCCCTTTTCAATCTCACTGTCTCAATCTCCGGAGACTGCTTATCCACCGGTATCTATTACAAACCTATGGACTCTCACAGCTACTTAGATTACACCTCATCCCATCCTGCTACTTGTAAGAACGCCATCCCCTTTTCTCAATTCCTCCATCTCCGCCGCATCTGCTCTCAGGATGAGACTTTTCATTCTAGAACAAAGGAGATGCCCTCCATTTTCAAAGAAAGGGGATTCCCTTCCTCCACCATCAACGCCTCTGTCAACCACATTTCTTCCATTTCACACACGTACCTCATCCTCCCACCACCCTACCAGAGATAGGATTCCTTTTGTCCTCACCTACTACCCCACCAGCCTCCGCATCCAGCACATAATTCCCAGAAACTTTCGTCACCTCCAACGGGATACCACCACCAGACACCTTACCCTCCCCCCCCGACTTTTTGCTTTCTGCAGGGATCGCTCCCTATGTGACTCCCTTGTCCATTCATCCCTCCCCACTGATCTCTCTCTTGGCACATATCCTTGCATGCGGAACAAGTGCTACACATGTCCGTACACCTTCTCCCTCACAACCATTCAGGGCCCTAAACAGTTCTTCCAGGTGAGGTGACACTTCTCCTGTTGGGGTCATTTACTGTGTTTGGTGATCCAAGTATGGCCTCCTGTACATTGATGAGACCCGATATAGATTGGGAGACTGGTTCACCCGGTATCTATGCTCTGTCTGCCAGAACAAATGGGATCTCCCAGTGGCCACCCATTTTAATTCCATTTCCCATTCCCATTCCGGTATGTCCATCCATGGCAACCTCCACTGCCGTGATGATGCCATACTTAGGTTGGAGGATCAGCACCTTATATTCCGTTTGGCTAGCCTCCAACCTGATGGCATGAACATCGATTCTTCAAACTTCCAGTAATGCCCCTCCAGCCACTCTTCTCTCTCCATTCCCCATCCCCTTTTCCCTCTCTCACCTCATCTCCTTGCCCAAAGTCTGGTGCTCCTTCCCCCTTCTTTCTTTCTTCAGTGGCCTTCTGTCTCATTCACTAATCAACTTCCCAGCTCTTTACTTCATGCTCCCCTTCCAGGTTTCACCTATCACTTGGTGGTTCTCTCTCTCCTCCTCTGACCTTTTAAATGTACTCAGCATTTTTTTCTCCAGTCCTGCTGGAGGGTTTCGGCTCGAAACATCGACAGTCCTCTTTGCCATAGATGCTGCCTGGCCTGCTGACTCCCTCCAGCATTTTGTGTGTGTTGAAGGTAATTCTCATACACAGGATTCGATACATGAAATGGAACCCCAAACCAAGTGGTGCAGCTGAAAATTCTGGAATTATTTCAGAACTGCAATGGATGAGCTAAGTGGCCTTTTTTGGCTGTGGTTTTACTGTTGCCACCCAGATTCTGAGGGGCTGGGACAAAAACAGAAAATGTAAATACTCTACAGCTCAGCCTGCATCTGTGAGAAGAGAAACAGAAAATGTAAATATTCTCCAGGTCAGCCTGCATCTGTGAGAAGAGAAACAGAGACAGTGTTTCCAGTTAGAGACCTTCTGTCAGAATTTGTAAAGAAGTTTGTAAATCTGGAGAAAAGAGTGGTGTGATCAGAGCAGAATGTCTCTGACAGGGTTAAACTGGTGTGACCAAGGGATAAGCTGTAAACAAGGCTATTTGATCAATGAGTGACTGGGAGCAGTTTGAGAGGGAGAACATAGACAAAGATAGAGAGACGTAAGAACGTGGGAGTTGCAAAATGCAGAACAGGATGACACACACGGTAAGTCAAGTTGGGCAGGCAGAAAATGAGCTAAGTTCCTCCAGGGTGCATTGGGCCTCACTTGGAATCCAAGAATACAAGAATCTAGGGAGGAAAAAAGGAACGACTTTCAGTGAGGGGCTGGGCCCAGTGTAGCATAATGGTTACACAATGCCATTACAGCTCGGTGTGTCGGAGATCGGAGTTGAATTCTGATGACATCTGTAAGGAGTCTTGGAATACATGGGTTTTCCCTGGTGCTCTGGTTTCCTCCCACAGTCCAAAGATGTACCGGTTAGTACGTTAGTCGGTCGTTGTAAATTGGCCTGTGATTAGGCTAGGCTTAATAGGGGTTGCAGGGCGCATTGGCTCAAGGTGCCAGAAGGACCTAATCTGCACTGTATCTCAATAAGTAAATAGCCTCACAGACATTTGATGTGTGTGTTGCCCAAAGAGAGCACTCGAGTGGAGCTCATTCCTGAAGAAGGGCCTCGGTCCAAACCGCTGACTGCTTATTCATTTCCATGGATGCTGCCTGACCTGCTGAGTTCGCCCAACATTGCTTCGTATTTCAAGCATCTGCAGTCTTCCTCATGTACATGACTGGATTTGGTGCTTTGTAATAGAATGCATTGGTTTGATGACACAGTTAAGATATTGACCCAGGGACACTAAACCTGTCAGGAAAGATTGCATTATATTTACTGTATTTTCTGAATAAAATTTATTCTTGAAAGGATAAGTGTTCTTTCTATTTGATTTTTGATGTTTTTATTGTGAAGTTGAAGTGTATGAGAGAAAGGCGAGAGCTGTCTGTCCTAAAAGAATGCCGGGAAGCTGAAATACTAGTGAAGAAGCACACATTTAGTCCACAATTGACTGACTTACTGTAAATTGAAGTCAGCACCAACGTAAACATTGCTGCTCCATCTCATTTGTTTAAAGTGCTCAGCTCCTTGAACTAACCTAGTAAGCTCTCTGTCCTTGACCCCATTTCCACTTCTGTTCCCTAGGCAATCTCGAAACTTCATTGAAGGGCACCTTGTCGATAGCCCATCTAATTCTCTTGCTTCCCACCCCCTCCCCTCACGCAACAAACACTTCCCATTAAGCAATGCGATCGAAGAATGATCTCAACAATGGGACTCTCGCCAGCCTTTACTTCAGGGCTAATCCCCGAAGGAAGCAGATCAATAGCACATGTCTGTACTGTGAAATCAAAGAAAAAATAAAGCCTGGAACATATCAGAGCCTCTAAATAATACTAAGTGCAGCCGAGAAATGAAGTTTATCTATTGGTAGTAGTGATAAGTGATGCCCATTGTCCAGTTCACTCAGCAACGAGGCAAGACCACTCGTCATCAGAACGAGAGCACCTCCTTCTCAGGATGTCTGTAATGGGATTGTAAATGAGTCACCACCGGCCCTTAAGTGGAAGAGATCTCAACATGATGTATTCTCAAAACGGACAGGGTAATTCAGTAATTAGCCCGTCGGTCAAACCCACTTTGGATAGATCTTGGGGTCTTGAAGTCAAATAAGGATTATGAGTAGCTAGCAGGTAAATGGCTAATCAATAGGTCACTTGTCTGTAGAGGAACATGAGGATTTATAATCATTGCACTCTGCTGCATTTAGTCGATGGGAGTATTCACTTCAAAAGGGAGTATTTGTATTTGATCCATTTTTTCAAATCAAAACTAGCCAATTGTGATCAATCAAAGGTAGTTCTCATCGAGTTTGTGGAGGTGATTGTTTTCCCCTTTCTAATAAGCTTCAAATCATAGATACACACAAGGACTGAAGGGCTATTGTTGATCCTGAGTGCTCAAAATATCTTCCCATGATACCTGAAGTATAAAAGATCAACCTTCCCCTCACTCCCTTCTACTGTCTGCTTACTAGTCTGAAATTCATGGCTCCTAATCTCAGTGGGGTAGAGTCCATTCTCCTGGTTGTACTGCAGCAGTGCTGGATATGCTGTCTGAACAGATGTTAAGCCCAGGTGTTGCCTGCTAATATAAATTTATTCTATGGTGTTGTTCAAAAATAAGCAGAGAGTTTGCATAGTGTCTGGGCCACGTTCTTCCTCAGACTCTGTCACCAGTCACCAAAGGCAGATTTGCTTCATCACTTATTCCATTTGACACTCATGGTTGTTTTTCCATTAGCTTTGAATTACTGTGGTGGATCCAAGGATCTAATGCACCACTATATAAAAGTGATATTTGTATAGGATGATGAACCATTCTGCTCCCTCTTGTTGTTGTCCATATTGTCCCTCAGGTACATTATAAGGCAGGCACAATATACATTTTAGGAGGTTTTGACCATAACAGCACTCAAGCCTTGTCCGTCAAGTAATAAGGTTAAAGTCACATGAGATTCTGCCGATGCTGTGTGTGTTGCTTTCCAAGTTCCTCCAGCGTTTTTGTGCGTTTGCATAAGGTTATAGTTGGTCCTCCACTCTGATCGTTCCCAGCCTATCTCCACATCCCTAACTCCCTTAGAACCCAGATGAGCCTTATATCCTCTGTCGACGCAAACCTTGGATCCGAGTTCCCTCATTATACCTCACTGTATTATTAAATCTGTTCAGATACTCCTTAAAACTATCCCTTTGATTTAGCTTTCAATTACCCTTCTAGGTGTAAAATATTGCTCAAAGACTCTCCTCTCCAGCTCTTTAGAGTTTCTTATACTATGCTGCAGGTGATTTATAAAGGCAGCAGTCGTAGTAATGGTAATGCGATCACTCGAGTTGTGTTTGATGTTCCTCTAAAGCATTGTCTATTGGTGGGTCTTCAACCACTTGTTGATTGCTACAGAACTTAATCTGGGATGATAGGGTGGATTCCCTTTTGGAAGAATGCCTGTATATGACTTTGTTTAACATGGGGAGGCTGATACATGGACAGCAGCCACACAGTCCTGACAGATCGGTGTCAGGGTACAGTGACGTGGAGCGAATGTGACTGGGGACCCTTCACTGCAGCTGTCCTCTACCTTCACTGTGTTATGATGTGCCATCATCTTCCTCCAGCTCCACTGATTTCTCTTTTTCTGGCACCTCCCCCTTGTCCTTACCGCCACCGGCAACCCTACCAGGAGCTAAGCACCAGATGCCTAAACTCCAGACAGTATCGCTCTCAGGATCTCAAAAGCCTCACCAGCACAACGAGGTGACAATCCTCAGAGAAGATTTACAAATGTAAGTTGGTGCTGCACTCCCTTCTAATAGAAACGTTAACTCAATTTCAGCCCTCACATATTTCTGATCCATCAGTGCCATCAGCAAACTCTCCAGTCTCTTAACTCTGGCCTTATTTCTTGTGCCTGCCCTTTCGTATAAACAATGTCACACAGCACTCAGCCTGAACCTCATGAGATACCCAAGCCCTCATGCCCAGGAGCAGACATAGGACAGCGTTTGGGAACCTGGGCTGATTCCCATCAAAACTTCCAAGTTCATTGGTAGGTGATAAGATTAGCTTCATTTGTCACATGCACATCGAAAAATTAAAACATACAGTGAAACGCATCGTTTACGATCCGAAGATGTGTAGGAGGCAACCTGCAAGTTTTGTCAAGCTTCCAGCATCAACATAGCCTGCTCACAACTTAATAACCCTAACCCATACATCTCTGAACGGCATGGTAGCATAGTTGTTAGCACAACGGTTTACAGTACCAACAACCCGGGTTCAATTCCTGCCGCTATCTGAAAGGACTTTATACATTCTCCCTGTGACTGCGTGAGTTTCTTTTACGTGCTCCAGTTTCCTCCCATAGTCCAAAGACGTACTGGGTGGTAGGTTAATTGGTCTTTGGAACATAGAACATAGAATAGTACAGCACGGTGCAGGCCCTTCGGCCCACAATGTTGTGCTGACCCTCAAACCCTGCCTCCCATATAATGCCCCCACCTTAAATACCTCCATATACCTGTCTAGTAGTCTCTTAAATTTCACTAGTATATCTGCCTCCACCACTGACTCAGGCAGTGCATTCCACACACCAACCACCCTCTCAGTAAAAAACCTTCCTCTAATATCTCCCTTGAACTTCCCACCCCTTACCTTAAAGCCATGTCCTCTTGTATTGAGCAGTGGTGCCCTGGGGAAGGGGCGCTGGCTATCCACTCTATATATTCCTCTTATTATCTTGTACACCTCTATCATGTCTCCTCTCATCCTCCTTCTCTCCAAAGAGTAAAGCCCTAGCTCCTTTAATCTCTGATCATAATGCATACTCTCTAAACCAGGCAGCATCCTGGTAAACCTCTTCTGTAGCCTTTCCAATGCTTCCACATCCTTCCTATAGTGAGGTGACCAGAACTGGACACAGTACTCCAAGTGTGGCCTAATCAGAGTTTTATAGAGCTGCATCATTACCTCGTGACTCTTAGACTCTATCCTTCAACTTATGAAAGCTAACACCCTGTAGGCTTTATTAATTTTGTAAATTGTCCCATGAGTAGGGGAGGGTTAAATTGGGGGTTTGCAGCTCAAAGGGCCAGAAGGGCCTATTCCACACTGTAGCTGAATAAATCAATCAATCAAGCTTCGGAATGAAGGAGAAAACCCACACGGTCATGGGGAGAAAGTGCAAACTCGTTACAGGCGGTGCAGGAATTGAACCCGGATCGCTGGCACTGTAAAGCATTATACCAATCACTACACTACAAGGCCACCCTCATTATTATGATTATTTATTTTTTCACAGCTCAGTCTGGTATGGGCATAGTAGAGCACATTCATTTTTTCAAATACTAGGAACTTTCAAACTATTCCAGTGTGGTTTAATATTGTGGCTTTCTGAAGATTTACATTGATATTACTGAGTAGCCCTAATTGTTTAATACTATTGTGTTGTGACTTTGGGATGACACCAGCTGTAGATATTACTGTCAGGACAATGTATACCTTGTTCATGTTCCAAAGTCTTGCAATTTCCTCGTTAAATTCAGCATATTTCTGGGGCTTCTCACTTATTCATTTTTGTAAGTTATGTGTGTTTAGAATTCCATTATCTATTTAATAAATTGTTCTTGTTTGTTTATCCTGTATTATATCTGGACAGTTGTTATGGATTGTTTTATCTGTAGTACAGGTAATGGATTGGTCATAATATAATTTGTAGTATTCTGACTCTAAAACTGGTTCAGGCTTGTATTTATAGTCCTGATGAAAGGGCCTGAAACATCGACTTTACTCTTTTCCATTGATGCTGCCTGGCCTTCTGAGTTCCTCCAGCATTTTGTGTTTGTAGCATAAGCAGATTTCCTCCCAAGTAAGATGTGATTTTATTTATGAGTTATTACTGTTATTATTTCACTATTCTTGCATTATTATTATTCCATTATAGTCTTTCATTATTATTTAAGATTGATCCCATTACTTCATTTTCAGTTTCCCTTACCTTTTCTAATCTACCAGCAATCCGTTTTGTATTTTAATCCTACTTACTGGAAAGCGGGCCAGCTCCAATTTTACATCATCTTGTTATGTACCTGCAGAATGTCTAATGTTTACAATGGCCCTTCATGTTCCATGTCCAAGCCTTGGCTTCAATGTAAACATAAGGAGCTATCACAATGTGCAGCTCTTCACCTTTAGTCATTTTTTACTTGTCATTTACTTTATACTTTATTGTCGCCAAACAATTGATACTAGAATGTACAATCATCACAGCAATATTTGAATCTGCACTTCCCACTCCCTGGATTACAAATATTAAATACTAAAATATTAAAAATAGTAAAAATTAGTAAATATAAAAATTTAAATTATAAATCATAAATAGAAACTAGAAAAATGGGAAGTAAGGTAGTGCAAAAAAAACTGAGAGGCAGGTCCGGATATTTGGAGGGTATGGCCCAGATCCGGGCCAGGATCCGTTCAGCAGTCTTATCACAGTTGGAAAGAAGCTGTTCCCAAATCTGGCCATATGAGTCTTCAAGCTCCTGAACCTTCTCCCGGAGGGAAGAGGGACGAAAAGTGCGTTGGCTGGGTGGGTCGTGTCCTTGATTATCCCGGCAGCACTGTTCCGACAGCGTGCGGTGTAAAGTGAGTCCAAGGACGGAAGGTTGGTTTGTGTGATGTGCTGCGCCGTGTTCACGATCTTCTGCAACTTCTTTCGGTCTTGGACAGGACAACTTCCATACCAGGTTGTGATGCACCCTAGAAGAATGCTTTCTATGGTGCATCTATAAAAATTAGTGAGGGTTTTAGGGACAGGCCAAATTTCTTTAGTTTTCTCAGGAAGTAAAGGTGCTGGTGGGCCTTCTTGGCAGTGAGCTCTGCTTGGTTGGACCAAGTCAGGTCATTTGTGATATTGACCCCGAGGAACTCAAAGTTTTTGACCTGTTCCACTTGCGCACCACCGTTGTAAATTGGGTCGTGTGGTCCGCTACTCCTTCTGAAGTCAACAACCAATTCCTTCGTCTTGCTGACATTGAGGGATAGGTTATTGTCTTCACACCATGCCACCAGGTTCTTAATTTCCTCTCTGTACTCAAACTCATCATTACCCGAGATACAGCCTACAATTGTTGTGTCATCAGCAAACTTATATATTGAGTTTGATGGAAACTTGGCTACACAATTATGGTATTTGTATTTGTTTGTAATACCTTATTCATCAACGTTGTCTTTAATAGTACATTAATCTAGGTGATGTGGCAACACACTATTGATAACCCCTAACAAGCTTCTCCTTGAGACACTATTATAGATTCATAGAGGGATACAGCATTGAAACAGGGCCTTCAGCCCAATTCATCCACATCTGTCAACTTGCCTGTCTACACTAAGCCCATTTACGTTACTTTGACCTATATCTCTCTAATCCTTTCTTTTACATGTTCCTGTCTAACTACGTTTTAAAACTTATGATTGTACTTGCGTCTACTACTTCCTCCAGCAGGTTCTTATGTAAGTTCATCATCAAATGTGTGAAAAACTTGCCCCTTAAATCCCTTTTAAGTTACCTTCACCTGCCTTTAACCTATGCCCTCTAGTTTTTGACTCCCCTGCTCTGGGAAGATGACTATCTCCCATAACTATGTTCTTCATCATTTTACAAACTCCTTTACTCCACAGGCAACGGCCCAGTCTACCCAGTCTCCCAATTTCAAGCTCTCCAATCCAGGTAACATCCTTGTGAATCATTTCTGCACCCTCTCTAGCTGAATCACATCCTTTCTATTGTATGGCAACCAGAAATGCACAAAATTGTTACTGAATGAACCCCTCATTTAACCTTTATGGTTTCCTCTCTATCTTTTTGCAGTTATTGTCTTTATACAAGAAGCAGAACACTATTGATGACACTGCTGTGGGAAGAAAGCTCCGATCAGGGAGTGTGATGTACTGCCAGAATTCCATGGGGAGAATCACAGATCAAATATTTTTTTCTTGTGGAAAAAGTTAGATTTGATGGTTAAAATATGGGTAGTTAGCATAGCATTTAGCACAACACTTTATAACACCAGTTGTAAGATGGAGGTTCGATTCCCACTGTGGTCTGCAAAGAGTCTGTACGTTTTCTCTGGCACTATGTGCATTTCCTCTGAATGCTCCAGTTTCCTCCCACATTCCAAACGCATAGAGGTTAGGGTTAATAAGTTGCAGACATGCGATGTTGTTGTCAGAAGTGTTGTGACACTTGCGAGCTATTCAGTACAATCCTCATGGATTTGGTTTTGACACAAACAACGCATTTCTCTGTATGTTTCAATGTACATATGACAAAAGAAGCTAATTTTTAAACCTTTAAACTTTTTTAGAGATGAGCAATTCTGAAGGCAATCCAGGATCTAGAATTCCTTGGTCTGTAGTGTTGGGGATGCTGCCTCACCTGTTGTTTTTGAAATTGAGTTGGATAATGTTTCTGGTATCGGCTGCCTTGCTCATCATTCTACCTATACCTCACCATCAGCACCACAGCACACAGCTCATACAGCTACTGCCCCTCATCTTCAGTGACCTGGGTTCAATTCTGACCCCTGGATTCTGTCTGTGTGGAGTCTGCATGCTCTCCCAGTGACAATATGAGTTTCCCTGGTGCTCCAGTTTCCTCTGCCATCCTAAAAATATGCAGGTTGATAAGTTAAATAGTTTCTGTAGAATGCTCCTAGTTTGTGTGTGGGTCATAGAATGTGGGGGTATTGCAAATGGATCGGGTCAGCATGCTGGTGTAACGGTTAGAGTAACCCTATTACAGTGCCATTGACCAGGGTTCAATTCCTGCAGCTGCCTGTAAGGAGTGTGTCTGGTCTCCCTGTGCACACGTGACTTTGCTCTATGTGGTCCGGTTTCATCTCACGTCCCAAAGGCAAAGGGGTTAGTAGTTTAATTCATCACATGGTTGTAATTGGGCAGTGTGGACTCATTTAGCCAGAAGGGCCTGTTACCATATGTATCTCAAAATCAAATAAAACAAATAATGTGGGTAGAATAAAACGTTTTGTGGAGAATGGCTGTCATGAACCCAGTGGGCTGAAGGTCCTGTTTGTATACGGTGGTTGGCATGAACCAAATGGGCTGAAATTCTGTTTGTATGCTATGTCACTCTGTACAATTATGTCATGATATAACATGACATGACTCTATTTGACTGGAGAGAGAATCTGCAGAAACTACATCTGTTCTTCATAACCCGAATTGAAATCTAAATGGGGATATACACTGAATGCTTTACGAGGTAGCAAAGTGTTTTTGGATCATAAGTGGAAGATCTGTCTACAAACTTAATGCTGTTAAAAACACAAGAGAGTCATAGTTGTCAAATAAACTTTGTTATTTTTTATTTTTCCTTACTGTGGAAAATTCTTGTTGTGAATTATTTATCAGAAAGGGTTTGAAGTAATTTCCACAGTCCTCACAGTGGCCGTTTGCGAGGATCAGGCAAAGTAAAAGACTGACAGGTCTTTGAGAAAGACAACAGTTCCAGCTTTCACTGTCAGCTGATGTACAGTAGGGAGATCGCAGGTATGCTAACACTTCACCCCATCCCACCATATGACTATGCTGAGTTAGTCCTGATGAAGCGTCTCAGCCTGAAAGATTGACTGTTTACTCCCCTCCATAGACTTGCTGAGTCCCTACTCTTGTGTGTTTCCAGCATATGCAGAATATCTTGTGTTTCAGAGTTGGGGGTGTTGGGATTTATCCATTGCACTGAATTGGGGAAGGACAAAATAGGAAGACTTTCCAATGAGGTGACCTGGGAAAAGTCCAGAGAACATTGGATGGCCTGTTTTCCTCAACAGAGAGATCAAAAAGTAGGGGACACATAAGTAATGTAGTATTAGTAGTGGTAGTGGCAACAACAGTGTGATCACTGCAGTCAACTATGACGTTCTCCTAAGGTGTTGTCTATTGGTGGGTCCTCAGGTGGCTGTGGAGGCCGATCCGGGGTCCACATATTCTGGTGCCCTGTGGGCAAGGGTAAGTGGTGTCTGTGGTTAGTGGTTGGGTCTTTTGGTTGTTCAGTCTCTCCTTTCACAGCTGCTGCTTGTTGTCTCCGGCAGAGCAGAGGTCCCTCTTCATGCAGCCCAGCTCCCTCTTGAACAGATCTCCTCCAGGTTCCTTCTGTTGGGTGTCATGTCTTCCCAGTTTTAGATGTAATGCTGAATTTCTACAGGCTGATATTGATGTTATCTTTGAAGTGTTCCTTCTGCCCGCCAGGGGCTCGCTGACCTTCCTCCACAGGGAGCAAAGAACCTGCTTGGGGGATGTGAGTTCGGCATTCGGTTGACATGACCTATCTGTCAGGGTTGGTATTGCTTTATCGTGGTGGAGATTCCATTCATGTTGACCTCCTCCAGTAGGCTAGTGTAAGTGCGACAGATCTGTAAAAAACATAAGAGAACGAATAGAAGGAAAGTGCCTTCAGCTAGTAGATATTTGAAGTACTGGGGAGAGGGCTTTGAGAGGGTCATGAAATCACTGTCTAAGAAAGTATTGAAGGGAAAGTCTTCATCCCACTTGGATGAACAATTGAGAAGCTGTAACTCACAGGGAACTGGACCAAGGGCTGGGAGGTGGGAGTAAGCTTCACTACTGACTTGGATAGCATGGGCTGAATGGTGTCTCCTGCATCATAAACTTCTTGGACTCTTTGATTCCAAACTTTTCGCTTTATGCTCCATTGGACTGGGCTGGGATGGCTCCTTTGCTGATTCACGAGCAGATGTTATCTTATTTGAGCTATTCTTCTATTGATTGCCTGCAGAAATGCAGCTCCACAGTCTGTGTGTGAGGGTCACTAGCGAACTCAAGAGCAGGAATCCCAGAGGCTTCGGCAATTGAAGCAAAATGAAAGATTTATTACAGAAATTAACCAGCAAAACTAACGAGAACTCCAGCAAACCATACAGAACCTTGCACAGAAGAACTCGGTCAGTGTTTCACCAAACAAGGATCTACAATGACCAAGCAAAGAGGGTTTGGCAAGACTGCTGAAATACACCCTGGAGCACATAGGTACTCAGGACCAGTCAGACAGTCCTGGTGCGCAGGAGAAGCGATAACCCCAAAGACAACAAACACAATGAAAATCCTGTGCTAGTTCAATTACTCCGCATTGGATAACGGTGATAAATACAAAAAAGAGAGTTTAACGATGCTCATGATCCCAAATGAGACACCTACAACACAAAGTGAAAACTCAGAGCGAGTCCAAAGACAAACAATTAGACATAAATGGTAAACAACCAAGGAATAACACATATCCACAATTTGACACCAAGCAAATTCAATCCACATACTGACAAGCAAAATCTTTTCTTTAAAAAAACCCTTAGTTGTGACACTGTTAAGAGTCAAGCACATTGCTAAGGGCCATAATTGAGTCTCCAGTACTTTTGTTGAAACTTTCTTATAATGACCCAGTGGACATTTATTATTGGCACTGGTTTTGTTTTTAATCTGGATTTATATAATTAAATCCTCCTTCTGCCTTAATTGTCATCTGTCAGTAACATTAGCTTAAGAATATGGATGATTAGGGCAGTGTCTTAACCATTATGTCACCATTCTCCAGTGAAGGCAGAGAGCAGCCAATTGAGTTTGTCTTCAATCTGTCACTATGTCTGTTGCTATTTTCCTCGACAGTTTTTCAGGGAAAGTATTTATCCACAGATTCCTCTGCTATTAAAAGCACTAAAGGTGCTCTAGTGTGACATTAAAATACTGTCCTCCACCCCTGCGAACTCATTCCAGTCATTTCACTATGTGGGATTCCAGAGTCAGAATTCAAAGTGATAATGTGGTTCTCAAGCTTATTTGGCATTTCTGATCAGGAATGATTTTCGATAATTTGTTTCTCAATATTAAGTCACAGGATGTAAGTTCTTTGAGTCTTTCTTTGTTCTTTACAATAATTTAATCACATCCCAAGATCAAATGAGTCTAATTTTTTTTTACATGGTTTGACTTAAGAATATAGAACTTAGAGAGGTCAGCACAAGGTCAGGCCCTTTGGCCAATGATGTCTTCAATGAAAATAATGCCTCATTGAGCTAAATCTCTTCCGCCTGTATGTGACCCATTTCCCTCAATTCCTCACATGTTCATTTGCCTCTTAATCATCACTTTTGAACCTGCTTCCACCAATATCTCTGATTGTCTGTTCCAGGAATCAACCACACTCCCTGTGTAACACACATGGACTGCACATCTTCCTTAAAACATTCCTCTTAAATGCACATCCTCCAGTATTTGACATATCTACTCTGGGAAATCGTGTGGTGGGGTGGAGATACTTCTCTACCAAAGAAGAAGTAAGGGGCTCCTTCCCTCCACTAGCCTGCAGGTCACTCTTGGGCAAGGTGTAGCATCTGATTAGCCCCCCTATCAGGGCCACGGGAAGCCATGGGAGCATGTGGCGGATGGTTGTACGAGCAGCTGGTGCGTATCACCAAGTTCTAGTTATGCGACCTCTGATGCCAGGCAGACAATCTCTGAACAGTATTGATAATGACTGGGGTCACCCATCTTGTAAAGATACTGCCCATAAGAAGGTAATGGCAAGCCACTTCTGTCAAAAAAATTTCCAAGAACAATCGTGGTCACTGATAGACGATGATCGTCCACGTCACACGACACAGTACATAATGATGATGATGACCCTGGGAAAAAGATACTAAACATGTATGCTATCCATGCCTCTCTTAATATTATAAACTTCTATCAGGTTCTCCCCTCAGCCTCTGATCAGCTCTCCCCTCTGACAGTCCCGAGCGAACAACCCTAGTTTGTCCAGAATCAGACTCAGGTTTATTATCATTAACATACAGTACATTGTGAAATTAGTTGTTTTGCAACAGCAGTGCAGGACAAGACATAAAAATCACTATAATTCACAAGAATACATAAATAATGCACAAGCCTGTGTTTGTGGGTTCATGGACCATACAGAAACCCGATGGCGGAGAGGAAGAAGCCACTCCTAAAACATTGAGTGTAAGTTTTCGGGTTTCTCTCCTTCCCCGATGAGAGTAACGTGAAGCGGGAATGTCCTGCATTGTGCTGCCTGTTACACCTCTGGTGTTCAGGGCAGCGATGAAAGTCCTCCACCTCTGGCAATGTTCAGGGTTTCCTTCTTCATGTCGGTAGCTTCCTCTCGGTTTCTATTACTGTCAGTTACACGTCCCAGGTGGTGGCTCAGGGATACTGTTACATTCAACTGTAGAAGGATTCTTCATTGCTGTTTCCGTAACAATTTTGTTTTACCAATTTGTGTTGTTAGCCCTGAGCTGAACCCCTGAACCTGGAGGACCGGTGGACCATTCTTAGTCTGTCCTCTACCCTTTGACCTGTTTAGCATAGGTGACTCTACCAAGAACCAAAGCATAAAGCCAACGTAGCTCTCTGGGTCATTGATGCATGCAAGCCCCCAAACACAACAACAAAGTTGTAGTCATCTTGGAGTGTCCTGCATTGTGAAGGTCCCTGACAATGGATGTCACCTTCTTGAGTCACCTCCTCCTGAAGATGTCCTCGATGGTGTGATGTATGCTTGAGGTAGACCTGGCTGAGTCAATAACCTTCCACAGCTACTTGCTACCATGTGCATTGGAGGCTCCATAACCTGGATGTGAAGCAATCAATCAAAATGTTTTCCACCATGCATTCCTCTCACTACTGTATGCCTTCCCCAAAACCTCCAAAGCCTCCACATCTTTCTTCTAATGGGGCAACCAGAACTACAGAGTCACAGAATCACAGAGCAGCACAGATAGACGCTATTCAGGCCATCTGGTTTAGTTTGGTTAGGTTTGGTAAATAACGGGCAAGCTGTTGGAACAAAGGGCTTTTGTTGTGAGTGGTGGGAGCTGGATATCTGTGCCACTGCAGCTGATTGGAATGTATACATGGAATTATGATGTAGTGGCCATTACAGAGACTTGGCTGGCACCAGGGCAGGAATGGATTCTCAATATTCCTGGATTTCAGTTCTTTAAAAGGGATAGAGAGGACGGAAAAAGGGGAGGAGGGGTGGCATTACTGGTCAGGGATACTATTACAGCTACAGAAAGGGTGGGTAATGTAGCAGGATCCTCTTCTGAGTCAATATGGGTGGAAGTCAGGAACAGGAAGGGAGCAGGTACTCTACTGGGGGTATTCTATAGGCCCCCTGATAGCAGCAGAGATACAGAGGAGCAGATTGGGAGGCAGATTTTGGAAAGGTGCAACAATAACAGGGTTGTTATCATGGGTGACTTTAACTTCCCTAATATTGATTGGCATCTGATTAGTTCCAAGGGTTTAGATGGGGCAGAATTTGTTAAGTGTGTCCAGGATGGATTCCTGTCACAGTATGTGGACAGGCCGACCAGGGGGAATGCCATACTAGATCTAGTATTAGGTAATGAACCGGGTCAGGTCACAGATCTCTCAGTGGGTGAGCATCTAGGGGACAGTGACCACCGCTCCCTGGCCTTTAGCATTATCATGGAAAAGGATAGAATCAGAGAGGACAGGAAAATTTTTAATTGGGGAAAGGCAAATTATGAGGCTATAAGTCTTGAACTTGCGGGTGTGAATTAGGATGATGTTTTTGCAGGGAAATGTACTATGGACATGTGGTCGATGTTTAGAGATCTCTTGCAGGGTGTTAGGGATAAATTTGCCCTGGTGAGGAAGTTAAAGAATGGTAGGGTGAAGGAACCATGGGTAACAAGTGAGGTGGAAAATCTAGTCAGGTGGAAGAAGGTAGCATACATGAGGTTTAGGAAACAAGGATCAGATGGGTCTATTGAGGAATATAGGGAAGCAAGAAAGCAGCTTAAGAAGGGACTGAGAAGAGCAAGAAGGGGGCATGAGAAGGCCTTGGCAAGTAGGGTAAAGGAAAACCCCAAGGCATTCTTCAATTATGTGAAGAAAAAAAGGATGACATGAGTGCAGGTAGGACCAATTAGAGATAAAAGTGGGAAGATGTGCCTGGAGGCTGTGGAAGTGAGCGAGGTCCTCAATGAATACTTCTCTTCGGTATTCACCAATGAGAGGGAACTTGATGATGGTGAGGACAATATGAGTGAGGTTGATGTTCTAGAGCATGCTGATATTAAGGGAGAGGAGGTGTTGGAGTTGTTAAAATACATTAGGACAGATAAGTCCCCGGGACCTGACGGAATATTCCCCAGGCTGCTCCACGAGGCAAGAGAAGAGATTGCTGAGCCTCTGGCTAGGAGCTTTATGTCCTCGTTGTCCACGGAAATGGTACCGGAGGATTGGAGGGAGGCGAATGTTGTTCCCTTGTTCAAAAAAGGTAGTAGGGATAGTCCGGGTAATTATAGGTCAGTGAGCCTTACGTCTGTGGTGAGAAAGCTGTTGGAAAAGATTCTGAGAGATAGGATCTATAGGCATTTAGAGAATCGTGGTCTGCTCAGGGGCAGTCAGCATGGCTTTGTGAAGGGCAGATCATGTCTAACAAGCCTGATAGAGTTCTTTGAGGAGGTGACCAGGCATATAGATGAGGGTAGTGCAGTGGATGTGATCTATATGGATTTTAGTAAGGCATTTGATAAGGTTCCACACGGTAGGCTTATTCAGAAATTTAGAAGGCATGGAATCCAGGGAAGTTTGGCCAGGTGGATTCAGAATTGGCTTGCCTGCAGAAGGCAGAGAGTGGTGGTGGAGGGAGTACATTCAGATTGGAGGATTGTGACTAGTGGTGTCCCACAAGGATCTGTTCTGGGACCTCTACTTTTCGTGATTTTTATTAACGACCTGGATGTGGGGGTAGAAGGGTGGGTTGGCAAGTTTGCAGGCGACACAAAGGTTGCTGGTGTTGTAGAATGTGTAGAGGATTGTCAAAGATTGCAGAGAGACATTGATAGGATGCAGAAGTGGGCTGAGAAGTGGCAGATGGAGTTCAACCCAGAGAAGTGTGAGGTGGTATACTTTGGAAGGACAAACTCTAAGGCAGAGTACAAAGTAAATGGCAGGATACTTGGTGGTGTGGAGGAGCAGAGGGATCTCGGGGTACATGTCCACAGATCCCTGAAAGTTGCCTCGCAGGTAGATAGGGTAGTTAAGAAAGCTTGTCAGGTGTTAGCTTTCATAAGTCGAGGGATAGGGTTTAAGAGTCGCGATGTAATGATGCAGCTCTATAAAACTCTGGTTAGGCCACACTTGGAGTACTGTGTCCAGTTCTGGTCGCCTCACTATAGGAAGGATGTGGAAGCATTGGAAAGGGTACAGAGGAGATTTACCAGGATGCTGCCTGGTTTAGAGAGTATGCATTATGATCAGAGATTAAGGGAGCTAGGGCTTTTTGGAGAGAAGGAGGACGAGAGGAGACATGATAGAGGTGTACAAGATATTAAGAGGAATAGATAGAGTGGACAGCCAATGCCTCTTCCCCAGGGCACCACTGCTCAATACAAGAGGACATAGCTTTAAGGTAAGGGGTGGGAAGTTGAAGGGGGATATTAGAGGAAGGTTTTTTACTCAGAGAGTGGTTGGTGCGTGGAATGCACTGCCTGAGTCAGTGGTGGAGGCAGATATACTAGTGAAGTTTAAGAGACTACTAGACAGGTATATGGAGGAATCTAAGGTGGGGGCTTATATGGGAGGCAGGGTTTGAGGGTCGGCACAATATTGTGGGCCGAAGGGCCTGTACTGTGCTGTACTATTCTATGTTCTATGTTCTATATTTACAGGAAGCCAGGTTTCCCTGGGGTATTACAAAGGTATTTTAAATGCTCTCAAAAACTGACACATAGGTGCAACATTAAATAAGCGTTTGCAAGCAGAAAGTGCAACAAAGGTGTAAAATACTGTGTACGAAAACAAATTTAATGTTAAAATGTCAACTTTAATAATCTAAAAATAATAGTTTCTCAAATTAAACTCCAATTAACAGATGCTCTAGTTTTACACTCCTATTTGGAGACACGTTGTAATTGTGTGTTGATATTAATAGGCATCATTCCAATCTCACACTACAATCTCACATAGTCTTCAGTTTAAATCCAGTAAAGTTTAAACCCAATCATGCTAAGTTCACAGATTCCTTTTCATACATGAAAACTTATATTTTAAGCAGTTTATTGAATGCTGTTTAATTCACATTCCACAGAGACTGCTCACTTATTTAGAGGTAAAGTGCAGAGATGGTCCTTTTGCCCAACAAGCCAAACCACCCAACAATTTAACATTAGCCCAATCACAGGACAATTCACTATCTACCTATCGGTACGTCTTCGGACTGTGGGAGGAAACCGGAGCACTCAAAGGAAGCCCACAAGGTCATGGGGAGAACGTACTAATTCCTTACAGGCAATGTCAGAATTGAACTCTGAACTCCGAAGCCCCAAGCTGTAATGGAGTTCTCGTACACGATATGCTACCCTGGTACTGAACTTCTGTACTTTGGCTTCTTGAGTTAACCTTGGTGTAAACTTATTTGTTTAGTTTTTATATAAATCCTCAGTCACTAAAATAATCAAATGAAAATGGCTAAATAGAAAAAACAATCACAAATAATACACAGCAGAATCTAAAAATCAGTACATATAATGTGATGATAATTCAAGCACATAAATATTTAATTTAAAAACTACAAAATACTCTTAAATATTTTACTTTTTAATTTAAAAAGAGATTAATTTGGAAGGTTAAATTGAAGGTAAGTTTAAATCATTAATTTGACCTGGAATTATATGTGTACATAGAGCACACATATGCCTGATTTCTTCTGCCAATTAACCCTTTCACAGTCGCACACATCCATTGCTTGATAGATCTTTCCATACACTTCCCTCAATTCTTTCCAGATAAAAGGTCTCGACCAGAAATGTCGACTGCCATTTCACTCTGCAGATGCTGTTTGACTTGCTGAGCACATCTCATTTTTATGCTACATACGCTCTCTCACATACAAACTATGCGTTTTGCCTCTTGTGCATTCTTCCTCATCCAACCTTATTGGGATCATCTGTAACCCCAAGTTCTCTTCTTCCTCATGCTTTTACCCAATCTTTATTAAATGTATCTGTACTATTTAGCACAATTATAATCTGTCCTATATCCTCATTCTAGCTATTGAGGGAGTGCAGTGTAGGTTCACGAGGTTAATTCCCGTGATGGCAGGACTGTCATATGTTGAAAGATTGGAGCGACTAGGGTTGTATACACTGGAATTTAGAAGGATGAGAGGGGATTTGATTGAAACATATAAGATTATTAAGGGATTGGACACGCTCGAGGCAGGAAACATGTTCCCGATGTTGGGGGAGTCCAGAACCAGAGGCCACAGTTTAAGAATAAGGGGTAGATAATTTAGAACGGAGTTGAGGAAAAACTTTCACACAGATGGTTGTGGTTCTGTGAAATGCTCTGCCTCAGAAGGCAATGGAGGCCAATTCTCTGGATTCTTTCAAAAAAGAGTTAGATAGAGCTCTTAAAGATAGCGGACTGAAGGGATATGGGGAGAAGGCAGGAAAAGGATACTGATTGTGGATGATCAGCCATGATCACAGTGAATGGTGGTGCTGGCTCGAAGGGCGGAATGACCTACTCCTGCGCCTATTGTCTATTGTGTATTGTCTCATCCAGCAAGATTTCCAATATCGCAACCATAAGCTATATTCAGAAAATATTTCAATAGTGTAGAAGTGTTTTGAGACATTCCAACAATATGAACAATATAATAAAGTGAATTTAAAAACAGCAAGTGTGGGAAATCGGGAAAACAAACAGACAATGCTGAGCAACACACACAAAATACTGGACAAACCCAAAGGGTCAGGCAGCATCTATGGAGTGGAAGGCTCTCAGTCTGAAACATTGACCGGCTCCATCCATAGATTTTGCCTGACCTGCTGAGTGCCTCCAGCATTTTGTGTGTGTTGCCCTATATTTCCAACTCTGTAGAAACTCTTCAGTTACATAAAATATGGAAAACACTTTGCAAATCAGTCTGCATCGTTGACCTGAAATGTTAGCTCTGATTTGCTTCTGTCATACGTGGCCGGATGTGCTGAGTATTTCCAGCATTTTTGATTTAATCTCAGATTTCTAACATTGCAGCTTTTTTTAATATTCAATAATTGCCAAGTCGTTCAAGACAGTCTCTTCCAAATTGGCCTCAAAGTCGATGCCACATCAGCAGCTCTGCTGGGGTGAATCCTGAGGTTGGATGTAATACACTGATGTGAAAGTGGTTAAACAGTGTTCATAGTTAAGCTGCAACACCACGAAAAATGAGTTTTTTTAAAGCTTACACAGACTGTTCTGCTGTCTAATTAGAAGGCCAGATGTCATGTGAAAATTAATGAATTCTTTTAACCTATGACCTATGAAACACTGAAAAGCAAGTATCATGAACTGAAGCCCTTAATCTCACACCAGCCATTCAGGTATACCATGGGTTACAAAAGCACTTTTGGCTCTGCAACAGTACAGTTTCATGAGTACTGTTGAAGAATAAAGGGATTCACTCTGGGAGGTCGGACCTGAAGGCAGAATACAGGATTGATCATGAACACGAGAAATTCTGCAGTTGCTGGAAATCCAAAGCAACACACACAAAATGCTGGAAGAACTCAGCAGCTCAGGCAGCATCTATGGAAATGAATAAACAGTTGACATTTCTGGCTGAGACCCTTCTTCAGGACTGAAAGAGAAGGGGGAAGATGCCAGAATAGAAAGGCGGGGGGAGGGAAAGGAGGAGAGCTAGAAGATGATAGGTGAAGCCAGGTGGCTGGTAAAGGTATAGGGCTGAAGAGGAGAGTGGTCCATAGGAGAAAGGGAAGGAGCAGGTTTTGACCGGAAGGGAAAATTGATATTCATGCCATCAGGTTGGAGGCTACCCGGATGGAATATAAGATGTTGCTCCTACACCGTGAGGGTGGCGCAAGAGGAAGCCGTGGACTGACATGTTGCAATGGGAGTGGGAATTGGAATTAAAGTGTTTGGCCACCGGAAAGTTCAGCTTTTGGCAGATGGAGTGGAGGTGCTCGGAGAAGCGGTCCCCCAATTTATGACGGGTCTCACCAATGTAGAGGAGGCCACACTGTGAGCACCAGACACAAAAGACAACACCAGCAGATGGTTTATTTCTTAGCAGTGTGAAGGAGCAGAGTGATTTTGGTCTCCACATCCATAGACACTTCAAAGTTACTGTGCAAGTTGATAGGGTGGTTAAGAAGGTGTATGGTGTATTGGCCTTCAGTAGTCAGGATATTGACTTCTCGAGCCTTGAAGTAATGTTGTAACTCTGATTGCACACTCATATTGTTTCTCATGTTCTGTATTGTGTTCAGTTCTGGTTACCTCATTATAGGAGGGATGAGAAGTGTGCAGAGTAGATTTACCCAGGATGCTGCCTGGATTAGAGAGCATATTTTATGAGGGTAGGTTGAGCAAACTAGGGCTTTGCTCTTTGGAGTGGGGGATGATAAGAGCTCATTTGATACAGCTGTACAAGATGATTAGAGGCATAGATTGAGTGGACAGCCAGAGACTTTCTCCCAGGACGGAAATGATGACTATGAGGTCGTATCATTTTAATGTGTTTGAAGGAAAGTATGGAGGGGATGTCCAAGTTAAAAGAGAATGGTGGGTGCTTGGAAAGTGCTTCAGGGGTTGCGATAGAGGTGGATGCATTAAAGTCATTTAATAGCCTCTCAGAAAGGCAGATGGATGAAAGAAAATGAAGGACTATTGTAGTCTGGCGTACTGACCTCTACCTTGCCGAGGCACAGCGACAACTCGCGGATACCTCCTCTTATTTACCCCTCGATCATGACCCCACTAAGGAGCACCAGGCCATTGTCTCCCACACCATCACCGACTTTATCTGCTCAGGGGATCTCCCATCTACTGCTACCAACCTTATAGTTCCCACACCCCGCACTTCCCGTTTCTACCTCCTACCCAAGATCCACAAACCTGCCTGTCCTGGCCGACCTATTGTCTCAGCTTGCTCCTGCCCCACCGAACTCGTTTCTGCATACCTTGACACAGTTTTATCACCCCTTGTTCAATCCCTTCCTACCTATGTTTGTGACACTTCTCACGCTCTTAAACTTTTCGATGATTTTAAGTTCCCTGGCTCCCACCGCTTTATTTTCACCATGGATGTCCAGTCCTTATACACTTCCATGCCCCATCAGGAAGGTCTCAAAGCTCTATGCTTCTTTTTGGATTCCAGACCTAATCAGTTCCCCTCTACCACCACTCTGCTCCGTCTAGCGGAATTCGTCCTTACTCTTAATAAGTTCACCTTTGGCTCCTCCCACTTCCTCCAAACTAAAGGTGTAGCTATGGGCACCCGTATGGGTCCTAGCTATGCCTGCCTTTTTGTTGGGTTTGTGGAACAATCTATGTTCCGTGCCTACTCTGGTATCTGTCCCCCACTTTTCCTTCGCTACATCGACGACTGCATTGGCGCTGCTTCCTGCACGCATGCAGAACTCGTTGACTTTATTAATTTTGCCTCCAACGTTCACCCTGTCCTCAAGTTTACCTGGTCCATTTCCGACACCTCCCTCCCCTTTCTAGATCTTTCTGTCTCTGTCTCTGGAGACAGCTTATCCACTGATGTCTACTATAAGCCTACTGACTCTCACAGCTATCTGGACTATTCCTCTTCTCACCCTGTCTCTTGCAAAAACACCATCCTCTTCTCGCAATTCCTCCGTCTCCGCCACATCTGCTCTCAGGATGAGGCTTTTCATTCTAGGATGAGGGAGATGTCTTCCTTTTTAAAAAAAAGGGGGCTTCCCTTCCTCCACTATCAACTCTGCTCTTAAATGCATCTCCCCCATTTCACATACATCTGCTCTCACTCCATCCTCCCGCCACCCCACTAGGAATAGGGTTCCCCTGGTCCTCACCTACCACCCCACCAGCCTCCGGGTCCAACATATTATTCTCCGTAACTTCCACCACCTCCAACGGGATCCCACCACTAAGCACATCTTTCCCTCCCCATCTCTCTCTGCATTCCGCAGGGATCGCTCCCTACGCAACTCCCTTGTCCATTCGTCCCCCCCGATCCCCCCCCCCACTGATCTCCCTCCTGGCACTTATCCGTGTAAGCGGAACAAGTGCTACACATGCCCTTACACTTCCTCCCTTACCACCATTCAGGGCCCCAAACAGTCCTTCCAGGTGAGGCAACACTTCACCTGTGAGTCGGCTGGGGTGATATACGGCGTCCGGTGCTCCCGATGTGGCCTTTTACATATTGGTGAGACCCGACGCAGACTGGGAGACCGCTTTGCTGAACATCTACACTCTGTCCGCCAGAGAAAGCAGGATCTCCCAGTGGCCACATATTTTAATTCCACATCCCATTCCCATTCTGACATGTCTATCCACGGCCTCCTCTACTGTAAAGATGAAGCCACACTCAGGTTGGAGGAACAACACCTTATATTCTGTTTGGGTAGCCTCCAACCTGATGGCATGAACATCGACTTCTCTAACTTCCGCTAAGGCCCCACCTCCCCCTCGTACCCCATCTGTTACTTATTTTTATGCACACATTCTTTCTCTCACTCTCCTTTTTCTCCCTCTGTCCCTCTGAATATACCTCTTGCCCATCTTCTGGGTCCCCCCCCCACCTCCTTGTCTTTCTTCCCGGACCTCCTGTCCCATGATCCTCTCATATCCCTTTTGCCTATCACCTGTCCAGCTCTTGGCTCCATCCCTCCCCCTCCTGTCTTCTCCTATCATTTTGCATCTCCCCCTCCCCCTCCAACTTTCAAATCCCTTACTCACTCTTCCTTCAGTTAGTCCTGACGAAGGGTCTCGGCCTGAAGCATCGACTGTACCTCTTCCTAGAGATGCTGCCTGGCCTGCTGCGTTCACCAGCAACTTTGATGTGTGTTGCTTGAATTTCCAGCATCTGCAGAATTCCTGTTGTTTGGAGGACTATTTGGCAATGAAGGGTTAAATTAATTTAGTCTAGGTTAAAGGGCTGGCACAACTGCCCGTGCTGTGCTGCAATGTTCTATGTTTCATATCTTTGATATGCCGTAAAGAACCAAGAATCACCCATTGCTTATACTTTATACTTTATCGTCACCAAACAATTGGTACTAGAACCTACAATCATCACAGCGATATCTGATTCTGCACTTCACACTGCCTGGATTACAAATATTGAATATTAAAGATATTAAAAATAGTTAAAATCAGTAAATATTAAAAATTTAAATTATAAATCATAAATAGAAAATAGAAAAATGGGAAGTAAGGTAGTGCAAAAAAAACGAGAGGCTAATTAGTACAACTGGTAAGTACTACGCTAAAATGCTGGAGGAACCCAGCAGGTTAGGCAGCATCTATGCAAATGAATAAACAATTGATGTTTTGGGCCGAGACCCTTGCTCAGGACTGCCCATTGTAACCTCCAGCGGATGGCACAATCTTCAAAACATGCATAGAGTTTATGATAGATTAGCAACAGCCATTGCATATGCATATAATATAATGTCATATTATTTACACTCCAAATAAAAATCACTAACAGGTTTATTATTGCCACCGTATGTTGTGACATTTGTTGCTTTTGTGTTCGTAGTATAGTCTAAGACAGAAAAAAAACTTGCTAGAAGAGTTGTAACTGTGAACAAAGTCACCGGTGAAACACTGAAGCTAATGGATATGGAAGCAAAAACAAGCATCAGGCATCATATTGAGACACTCTTGTAGGAAGAGGAATGCTTGACCGAATATTTCATGACATTTTATATACTAAAGATCAAAGCTAATGGCAGGACAATTGTAAAGTTACAATGTATCTACAATGCTTCCTTTAAATTACATATAGTTTCACATACCTCCTTCTTCGCACCCACACTCCAGAGACCCAAAATGAATGTTGATCAGCATTGTCTGGTTTGCAATCAACTCCACTCTGCAGCTCCAGTAAAACCATTGTTCAGGGCCATATTTTAAATTTAATCTACAATGTACGTTCAGGTCTGAAGAATGGTTGCAGGTGAAATTAATATTTGTTATATACCCTAACTCCAGAATACACCCTAACAATAAGTAGCAATGAAAATAAAATAAATACATAGTGCAAAATTAGAGGAATAGTGAGGAAGTGTTCACAGGTTCATGGACCATTCGGAAATTTGATGGTGGAGAAAGCTGCTCCTAAGTTGTTGTGTGTGTGTCTTCAGGTTCGTGTCCCTCCTCCCTGTTGGTAGTAGTTAAGAAAAGGGTATGTCCCAGAAGGTTAAGATCCTTAACAGTGGATGCTGTCTTCTTGAGGCACTATCTTCCTGGTGAGAAAGCCTTCTATATTTACATACAATAATACCACATTAAAAACTGGACAGAGCTCTAAGAGAAATTCCTATTCTCCACTCCTGCTGGGTATTGGTTTCACAAGGATTAAAGAAATATGCCATTTGCAAATACAATAACAACCAGAAACTCCAATTCATATAATGTTTTTAATGTAGTAAAATGTCACAAGTCCCTTAGCAGTCATGTAGCAGATTAAATGATGCTGAACATCTTCAGAAATAATCAAAACAAATTAGGATAAGCTTGATTGCAGAGGATGGTTTCAAGGTAGGGTAAATTTATGATCAAAGTATATATATATATGAGATTCATGTTCTTGGGAATTCACAGTAGAACAAAGAATTGCAATAGAATTAATGAAAAACTACACACAAACAAAGCTGACAAACACATAAATCTGTGTTACTCCATTTCTCTGTTATGTGTTATTCTGGATTTCCAGCATTTGCAGAATCTCTTGTGTTTATTGACAAACAAGTTATATGTTAAAGGTAGAAAGAGAGGCGGAGTGATTTAGGGACGGTTTTTCATGGTTTAATGCCTCATCAGTTGAAAATAAGGCCATCTTTTCTGGAGCAATTAAACTTGGCCATAAGTGTCAACTTCAGAGGGTTGATTGGCTGAAGGAAATTACAAGGATACCTATTTATTAAAGTGTATGGTGTTGGCACATGGCCAAGTGGTTAAGGCATTTGTCTAGTGATCTGAAGGTCGCTAGTTCGAGCCTTGGCTGAGGCAGCATGTTGTGTCCTTGAGCAAGGCACTTAGCCACACATTGCTCTGAGACAACACTGGTGCCAAGTTGTATGGGTCCTAATGCCCTTCCCTTGGACAACATCGGTGTCGTGGAGAGGGGAGACTTGCAGCATGGGCAACTGCTGGTCTTCCATACAACCTTGCCCAGGCCTGTGCCCTGGAAACCTTCGAAGGCACAAATCCATGGTCTCACGAGACTAATAATAAACACAAAATAATCTGCAGATGCTGGGGTCAAAGCAACACTCATGCCATGATGAAGCTAAACTCAGGTTGGAGGAGCAACACCTCATATACCATCTAGGTAGTCTCCAGCCCCTTGGTATGAACATAGAATTCTCCAACTTCTGGTAGTTCCCTCCCCCTCCCTTCCTCTATCCCTATGTCACTCTGCCCCCTCCCCCAGCTGCCTATCACCTCCCTCATGGTTCTGCCTCCTTCTACTACCCATTGTGTTTTCCCCTATTCTTTCTTCACCTTTCCTGCCTATCACCTCCCTGCTTCCCCTCCCCCACCCCTTTATCTTTCCCCTTACTGGTTTTTCACCTGGAACCTACCAGCCTTCTCCTTCCCACCCTCCCCCCACCTTTTTTATAGGGCCTCTGCTCCTTCCCTGTACAGTCCTGACGAAGGGTTCCGGCCCGAAACGTCAACCAGTCTTTTCCACGGATGCTGCCCGACCTGCTGAGTTCCTCCAGCGTGTTATGAGTGTTTCTCACGAGACTAATGGATGCCTATATAAAGTGAGGCAGCATCTCTAGGAAGAGGTACAGTCGACGTTTCAGGCGAAGGGTCTACGTCGACTGTACCTCTTCCTAGAGATGCTGCCTGGCCTGCTGCGTTCACCAGCAACTTTGATGTGTGTTGCTTGAATTTCCAGCAGCTGCAGAATTCCTTGTGTTTGCCTATATAAAGTGTATGACTGCATATACACTTAGTGTCCACTTTATTAGGTACACCTGCACACCTGCTCATTAATGTAAATATCTAATTAGCCAATCATGTGACTGCAACTCAATGCATAGAAGCATGCAGACATGGTCAAGAGGTTTAGTTGTTGTTCAGACCAAACATCAGACTGGGGAAGAAATGTGATCTAAGTGACTCTGACTGTTGAATAATTGCTCATTAGACTGGATGGTATGAGTACCTCAGAAACAGCTGATTTTCTGGGATTTTCATACACAACAATCTCTAGAGTTTATAGAGAATGGTGCGATAAACAAAACAAAACATCCAGTGGGCAGGAGTCCTGTGGGTAACATACCTTGCCAATGAGAAAGCTCAGAGGAGAATAGACCGACTGGTTCAAGCTGACAAGGAAGTGACAGCAACTCAAATAACAACAGTGGTGAGAAGAAGAGCATCTCTGAATGTACAACATGTTGAACCTTGAAGTGGGCGGGCTACAACAGCAGAAGACCATGAACATACACTCAGTGGCCACTTCATTGGGTACAGTAGTACCTAATAACGTGGCCACTGAGTGTAAATCCTCTATCACTTCTCAACTCCCCCAGATTCTAAAATTGCAATTTCAAAACTGTCATTAGTACTGTTAGGGCATAAAGGAGATGTAACATGGTGATTTATCCTAAAGGGTTTCACCGATTAAATCACAATGAATGCCCCCTCATATCTTGATGAAGGATCTTGGCCTGAATGGAACTGTTTATTTCTCTCTATAGATGCTGCCTGACCTTCTGAGTACTTCCAGCATCTTGTGTGTGTTGCTCTGGACCAGCATCTGTAGAATCTCCTGTGTTAATAATTTGTCCCTCGTGTATGGCAAGGTAAGAAGTATGGAGACACAAAGAACTGCAGATGCTTAGATCTTGAACTTAAAATAAGCTACTGAAGAACCATAGTGGGTAAAGCAACTCGAAGCAGGTTGATAGGAATAGATTATTTAAATGGTTCAGCACAGACTAGGTGGGCCAAAGGACCTATTTCTGTTCTGTACTTTTCTATGACTATCTGTAGGAGAAACTGGACCTTTGATATTTCAGGTTTGTCTGGTCTGGAAGAGTAAGGGGTAAGTAGACAGCCTAAAGAGGTATACTCTGTATATGGATCTAGTACTTTCCCAGCGTATATGACAAATAAACTCTTCTCGGGCTTCCAGCTGGGTACAGGTATCAATTTTAACTGGTGTTTCAATGACAAACTTTGCCATCTTCGTTGGGGATGATGCCTGGGCATGTCTGGTCCAATGATATTTATAACCCCGTCCTCCATCCCTCCTGATTGGTTAGTTCTCATCCAATCAGATTTATGCTGTCCCACCTTCTTTACAATCTAATTTCAGTTCTTAGAGCAAGACTTTCATCTTTGTTAAAATTCTTTTCCTCCAATTTTATTTCAATGGCTTCCTTCACCCGGCACTCCCTCTATACTATATATAGAGAGTACTATGCAAAAGTCTTAGGAACCCTAGTTACATATATGTGCCTAAGACTTTTGCACAGTACTCTATATATTTAAATTAAATAAGTAGTGCAAAACGAGCAAAATAAATAGTAAGGTAGTGTTCATGTGTCATCTTGTTGTAATTTATAGTTTTTAAAGTATTTTTCTGTACTGCTGCTGCAAAATAACAAATTTCACGACATACGCCAATGATATTAAACCTGATTCTGATTCTGATAAGGGCAACAGCTGGCGAATGATAGATGACCCACATGAGGAGGGATGATTGGCAGATGGAGAGGGAAAGGGAAGAGAAAAGAAATCTTCCTGATGTCTTACCTAGGAGAGCTTCAGTCTCTGTTTGACTCCCACTCTGACCACATCACCTCCAGCAGGCTGCTGGGATACAGTGCTGTGAACTACTATGGCCCTGAGGAGATAGTTTCTCTGTCAAGGACCAGAGAGTTTCTCATCCAGCTGTTCAATACATTTGAATCTGAGTTGTGAGGCATTTAAACAATCTTGACTTCTGTAATAACATCATATTTTTGTTCAGAATTGCCTACACTGTCTGAAAACTCTGACCTGGCTATCTCTGGCTACTTGTGTAGGCAGTGAGGCAGTTTTGCAATACTTTTGACATGTAACAACACAGTCACATTTATAAATGTCATAATCCTTTATATTAGAAGACAATAGGATGACATCTTTTAAATTAGCATGTGCTTCAGCAGAGCTGATTAATTATGACTAATATGCAAATATCTGTCAACAATGTTTAGTTTTTGTCTTTTCGTTCTGTAGCTTTTGTAAATTTCATCCTGGAATTGACACACCAAATTCATGTTCTGACTAGTTGAACATTAGGAGATGTTGAAAGATTTGCAGTCAATAGAGTTCACTGTTCAGATGAGATCTCTGCATATACTTAACCTTTAACTTTCACCATTTGAACAAAGGTGAATGGGGACCTTCCTTGAAAATTACACAGAACCTCATCAAACAAGTCATGTTTCTCAAATATGCACTAATTTTGGCAGGTACATTGTGTTAACCATTCTGCAAAATAACATGTACTTTCAAGAAGATGTTTACATTGTGATAAGAGAAGTAAGCTTTCACTATGTCTTTCAAAACTGATCAAAAAGAATTGCAATCTTTCCATAGAATATGGGTATTAGTGGCTAAACCAGCATATATTGTCCATCCAATTCTCCTCTGAAAATGATATTTTGTCAGAGTATTTCCACAGAATAGTTATACATCAACTATTTTGCTCTGGGCTCAGCCAGACCTTCTAAGAACAGTAAATCTCATTCTCTGAAGGCCACTTATAAACCAAATAGATTTGTCTCACAGTTTGGAAATACCAAGTCTACTGCTGCTGACACTAGCTTTCTTGCTAAACTTCAAATTGGTGAATTACTTACATTTAAATTCGCTTGTTACCATAGTGATTTGAACTACTGTCTTTAGATCAGTTGTCCAGTACCATTGACCCCGATCTCACGACATATGTCAGTGGTAATAAATCTAACTCTGATTTTAAACTTAACCGTCATGCTGTCATGTTCCATCACTCACCTCCAATCTCCTAGCAGGGTAACAGTGGCATTCTCCATTTATACCTTCACCCCCTTCCTGATGAAAATCATGAAGGGACCAATACATGGAAGGGTCTCATCCCAAAACATTGAGCCTTTTCTCCCTCTCCGTAGATGCTGCCTGACCTGCTGAGTTCCTCCATCATTTTGTGTGTGTTATTCTGGATTTCCAGCATCTGCATAATCTCTTGCATTTGTAACCACGCATGGATTAGGTTTAGTTCAATGACAAGGCCCTTGTTCTTTTTGAATCAAAAAGACCCAACATTTATGATTTACTAGAAATGCACAATTCACTATTTTGGCAGCGCTTACTTCGAATTACAAAAATCAGAAGGGATTTTCAGTCCGATAGTATCCTATGGTAACATGCCAAGGGAGCATTTTGATTTGGATTACCCAAATTCGCTATGCAAAGTTTGTTACTGGGATTTCTTGCTTTCATTTCCTTTGGACAACTTGCTGCCGCCTCTGTTCTGTGAGGTGGCTGCTGGTCCTATTTGTGATCTAATGAACACTGCGGGCATGCTATGTTTGCGCCTGAATGTGTGGCAACACTTAAGGGCTACCCCCCCAGTACACCCTGAGGTTGTGTTGGTTGCTGACACAAATGACACATTTCACTGTATGTTTCAATATATATGTGATGAACAAATTCTCCTGAACCCGAATTTAAATCTAATCCTCCTTTAGTGGGGTACAATCAGTGGCCACTTTATTCGATACACCTGTACACCTGCTCTTTAATTCAAATATCTCAGCAGCCAATCATGTCGCAGCAACTCAATGCATAAGAACATGCAGATATAGTTAAGAGATTCAGTTGTTATTCAGAGCAAACATCAGAATGGAGAAGAAATATGATCTAAGCATAGACCCTTAGAATGTTTATTGGTGCAAGGCAAGGCAAGGCAAGGTGGTTTCCATATCTCAGACACTACTGATCTCAATGCACAACAGTCTCTAGAGTTTACAGAGAATGGTGAGGAAAACAAAAAACATCCAGTAAGAGGCAGTTCTGTGGGTAAAACCACCTTGTTAATGAGATAGGTCAGAGGAGAATGGCCAGACTGGTTCAAGCCAACAGGAAGGCAATAGTAACTCAAATAAACACATGTTACAACAGTGGTGTGCAGAAGGGTAGCTTTGAATACATGACACGTTGAAGTGGATGGGCTACAGCAGTGTAAACCACAAACATATACTGAGTGGCCACTTTATTAGGTACAGGAGTGAATGTATATAGCTAGATCATTTGATACCATTGATTATGTTGCAAGGTTGGCCATTGAGTGTATGATGGTGAATGTCTGACTGGATAGTTTGAGACATTGTGGACCTCTTCCACCATTTGTGATTGGTTCATCCATTTCCCCGTTCTCAAGGCTCAGGCTGCTCAGTGCCTTAACGGCTGCCCATTCCTCATTTTAAGTGGTCATGGACAAGTGACTCCATGGTCCCAGCCTATGGTCAGGCCACACTTAGATCCCCTCCAGTTCGCCTACCAGCCCCGACTAGGAGTTGAGGATGCCATCGTCTACCTGCTGAACCATGTCTACACCCACCTAGACAAGCCAGCGAGCACTGTGAGGGTCATGTTTTTTGACTTCTCCAGTGATTTCAACACCATCCACCCTGCTCTGCTGGGGGAGAAGCTGACAGCGATGCAGGTGGACAATTCCCAGGTATCATGGATTCTTGATTACCTGACTGGCAGACCACAGTACGTGTGCTTGCAACACGGTGTGTCCGACAGAGTGATCAGCAGCACTGGGGCTCCACAGAGGACTATCTTGTCTCCCTTTCTCTTCACCATTTACACCTCGAACTTCAACTACTGCACAGAGTCTTGTCATCTTCAGAAGTTTTCGGATGACTTTGCCATAGTTGGATGCATCAGCAAGGGAGATGAGGTTGAGTACAGGGCTACATTAGGAAACGTTGTCACATGGTGTGAGCAGAATTATCTGCAGATTAATGTGAAAAAGACTAAGGAGCTGGTGGTAGACCTGAGGAGAGCTAAGGTACTGGTGACCCCTGTTTCCATCCAGGGGGTCAGTGTGGACATGGTGGAGGATTACAAATACCTGGGGATACGAATTGACAATAAACTGGACTGGTCTAAGAACACTGAGGCTGTCTACAAGAAGGGTCAGAGCCGTCTCTATTTCCTGAGGAGACTGAGGTCCTTTAACATCTGCCAGACGATGCTGAGGATGTTCTACGAGTCTGTGGTGGCCAGTGCTATCATGTTTGCTATTGTGTGCTGGGGCAGCAGGCTGAGGGTAGCAGACACCAACAGAATCAACAAACTCATTCGTAAGGCCAGTGATGTTGTGGGGATGGAACTGGACTCTCTCACAGCGGTGTCTGAAAAGAGGATGCTGTCTAAGTTGCATGCCATCTTGGTCAATGTCTCCCATCCACTACATAATGTACTGGGTGGGCACAGGAGTACATTCAGCCAGAGACTCATTCCACCGAGATGCAGCACAGAGCGTCATAGGAAGTCATTCCTGCCTGTGGCCATCAAGCTTTACAACTCCTCCCTTGGAGGGTCAGACACCCTGAGCCGATTGGCTGCTCCTGGACTTATTTCATAATTTACTGGCATAATTTACATATTACTATTTAACTATTTATGGTTCTATTACTATTTATTATTTATGGTGCAACTGTAATGAAAACCAATTTCCCCCGGGATCAATAAAGTATGACTATGACTATGACTATAACTATGAGATGGCATTGCCCATAATAAGAAGGTTTTTAATGGAGTGATTTTTTTTCCAGCTATCTGCCCTCAAACTAGGAAGCAATCCCTGAGGCTGATGTCACCTTCAAAAGTCACAGAACTGTTTCAGAGCTCAACCGGGTTATAAATCCAACTACATACAGCTTCAAAGTACTCTGCCAAGAGTCCATTGCAATTAAGCAATGTGACTACGTCTGCCAGTGGAAACCAGTATCTTGGCAGCTTGCTTCAGAACTCTCTTCATTATTCTTCCACTGAAATGACCTACTAAATGAGGAGTGAAGAAGAGATTACCTCTTCATAACTTTGAAAGTCATAGATCACTACAGCATAGAAACAGGCTACTCTGCCCATCTAGTCCATGCCACACTATTAATCTGTCTAATCCTATTGACCTGCACCTGGACCATGGCCCTCCATACTCCTCCCATCCATGCTCCTTTCCAAATTTCTCTTAAATATTGAAATCAAATCCACATTCTCCACTTCTGCTAGCAACTCATTCCACACTCTCACCACCTTTTGAGTGAAGAAGATCCCCCTCATATACTCCTTTAACATTTCACCTTTCACCCTTAACCCATGACCTCCAGTTGTAGCCTGTTTAGATTTACCCTATCGACACCCCTCATAATTTTGTATACTGTACCTCTGTCAAATCTCTTCTCCCTTACCTATGCTCCAGGGAAAAAAGTAATAACCTATTCAACCTTTCCCTTTAACTCAAATCCTAGCAAAATACTTGCAAATTTTCTCTGTAAACTTTCACTCTTATTGCTATCCTTCCTGTAGGTAGATGACCACAAGAGTGGGATAGAAGCATTGTATCTTTAATAATTACCCATTACCTTCACTTTAACATCTTATCGGAAATACAGCGTTTCTCACTGCCTAATATTGAATGAGTGTTAGACATGAGGATTGGTCAGGATTTTTCCCTGGGCTTGAGATCAAAAAGGACTGGGCCTGTTCCATATCCTGTGACTTTATCAGAAGGAGGTGGATCAATCTTGGTTGTTGGTCCTGCCTAGCATGATTTATCGGTGTGGGAGTAGTGTGGTGGTGGAGATGCAGGTAGCAGATGAGAAAGAGATCTGAATTGACAGGAATGCCACCCTTCCATAGTAAGAAATAGATTCAGAATCAGGATTATCATCACTGACGTATGCATGAAATGTGTTATTTTGTGTCAGAATTACTGTGTAATACATTAATATTCACTATAAGTTACAATAATAAATAAATAGAATGGTGGGAAAAGAGAGCAAATTAGTGAGGAAATGTTTATGGGCTCATGGACCATTCTGATGCCAGGAGGGTAAGAGGCTGTTCCTGAAACATTGACTGTGTGTCTCCAGGCTCCTTGATGGTGGCATACCAGATAATGATACAACTAGTCAGAATGTTCTACATGGTACATTGCAGAAAGTTGCTAGTGTTTTGGTGATGTAGCAGATCTCCTCAAACTCCGAATGAAATATAGCCACTGGCATACCCTCTTCATAATTGAATTAATATGTTGGACCCTGGATAGTTCTCCAGAGATGCTGACAAGCAGGAACTTGAAGCTGCTCACTCTTTCCATTGCCGACTCCTCAATGAGGACTGGTGTGTATCCCTCCAACCTCTCCTTCCTGAAGTCCATATCAATTCCTTGTACTTACTGACGACGAGTGCAAGATTACTGATGTGACACCACTCAACCAGCTGATCTATCTCCTCATCACTGTCTGTAATTCTGATGACAGCATTTGTGTCATTGGCAAATGTATTGATGATATTTGAGCTGTGCCCTGTGCATGAGTGTAGAAAGAATAGAGTAGTGGGCTAAGCACACATTGTTGAGGTGTGCCTGTGTTGATTGTGTTACGTACCCCGTAACTGGGTTGCCAAACCAGCAGAAATGGATCACTCAGTTGGAGTCTGGATTACTAGAACTAAGAAAGTTTTATTAAAGAAACAAGCAACACAGTAATCGAAAGGATAATAAATGCAACAGTTCAGCAATGATAACCACACATGTGCACAGAATTAAGATAACAGCATCAATCAAGCTCTATCGTTGTCTAGGGGTAAATGACCAAATTTAAAAGTGACTCAAAGTTCAGTCCGCAGTAATCGTTGCCATGGCGATGGACAACGTGGGGGGAGAGAGAGAGAGAGGGAACAGGAACAACTGATCACTCAGAACAGCTTCACTCACAGACCGGCGAGGTTGCTCACAAGCAACTTTTGGGCGGGTCCTTGGTGATGTCACCTGAGGTCACCGACTGTGACCCCTCCTCCAGATGCAGTCGATCTTCTGCAGTGAACCCGGCACCCAGGCAAGGGCGGACACACACCGGGTTCCCGCTGATCGTACCTTTCCACCCTGGTCGTTGTCTGATACTTCTCACCCACTCGTGAGAGGCGCACCGCTTCCAGGGTCTCGTTACCTTGGGTGGCGTGTGTGTGTCTGTCTTAGCGAACCTGTCCCTTTTTATCCCCCTGCTGGGGTATCACCTGTCCATCACTTCAAACAGTTCAGGGTTCAAAGGGGGGAGCCGCTCCAGACAGCTCTTCCTCCCACGTCCCTCCATTACACATCTCCAGACGCTGCTCCATTGTTCCTTATCTCTCCTTCCCCTGAGGGCAGGTGGCAGACCAACTGCTGATGCCACTGATGCTAGCCCAGGCCAGCAACATCTTAATTTTATGTGTATTCTCGTAACAATTGTCATCAAGAAGGAGATGTCATTCCCAATTTGTCCCAACTGTGGTCCTGATCCCCATCACATTTTGGAGGCATGAAGATGTTATGAAAAACATGAGACCTTGGCAAGTTACCATGGGATATTATAGGACAGAAAATCCCTATAACTTTCAAGTAAGCTCTGCCAAAATGGTGAATTGTGCATTTCCAGTAAGCCATAAATCTTAGGTCTGTTTAGTCTTGGAGTCCTCTTGCATGTCCAGAAAAACATTTTGGCGTCACAGTTCTTGTGTGATGGGCGCAGGACATGGTTACGTTACTACTGGTGGGATGAAGCCTTCACCAAGAGAAGATTGCTTCTTTGATCCTTAGTCATCCATTAACAAACACAATATCTTGATGTATGACATTGTAAAGAAAGCCAAGAACAATGTGTCTCCAAAATACACTTTCCCTGTCAATGACCCTCCAAGGAATGTAGTCACTCTGCTGTTTGCAATTCCCATTCCCCCTTTCTTAACAGCCAGGCCCCAGAGAGTATCATCTGCCAAATTCGACTGAATTGAACTAAAGTTGGGCTTTAGAGTCACAGAGTTACTCAGTGTCGTAAAGTACAGAAACAAGCTTTCAGACCATATGTCCATCCTAACCATAAAGTATCTATCCTCATCCCATTAACCAGTATTTATTCCAAGGCTTCAGTGTATTGATGAATCAAGTGTACATCTAGATATGTAATAAATGCTGTGAGAGTCTCTGCGTTCACTATCTCCTCAGGTCATGAATCCTATATTACAACTCGTCTTTGGGAGAAGAATATTATTTCTCAAAACTTTCTCCTCTTCAAGGTAAACAAACTCAGCCTCTCCAGTCTCTCTCTCTTAACTGAAGCCTATGCACAGCAACATCCTGGTGTATCCTAGACACCAGAAATTCTGCAGATGCTGGAAATCCTGAGCAACACCCACAAAATGCTGGAGGAACTCAAAAGATCAGGCAACATTTATGGAGGGGAATAAGCAGCTGATGTTTTGGGCCAAGACCCTTCGTGGCTTCTGTCCCCTTCTTTTCCAGTCCTGATAAAGGAGCTCAGCCCAAAATATCCCTCCATACATGATGTCTAACTTGCTGAGTTCCTCCAGTATTGTGTGTACGCTTCGATTCAGGTGAATCTCTTCTGTCCCCTCTCCACACAGCCAGTCACATTTTGTTCCATGTTCTCAGCCACACCACAGTCATTGAGCTATGTCACAGCTACACACTGTTCCTGTTAAGTCAGCAGTGAAACAAAGAAGAGAGAAGAAATGCCTGATTGGAGAGAGAATAGGTTAATGTTCATGGTAAATTTATTATCAAAGTACATACATTATATGTCACTATATACTACTTCCTTGTGCGCATTCACAGTAAATACAAAGAAACACAATACAATCACTGAAAAACGCACTCAGCAAAGATGGAAAACCAACCAATGGGTAAAAGGCAGCAAACTGCAAATACAAATGAGGAAATAAAAGTATAACAATAATAAAAATAAATAAACAATAAATATCAAGAAGGCGAGTTGTGGAGTCCTTAAAAGTGAGTCCATAGGTTGTCCATAGGTTGCGGAGTCAGTTCGGTTTCGGGATGACTGAAGCTATCCCCATCTATACCGACTCCGGTATTGGGCATAAGGGTGAGAGCAAACATGCCGGGCCTAGGCAGGACAGATTCCCTGCAGCTATGGTGAGGGGCAAACTAGGGTTGCAGATAAATGCAGACATATTGGAATGAACCATACAGAAGGTGGCTTTGGAGAGAAGGAAACCAAATGTGTAAACTGGAGTCACTAGTAGCATCTTTATTGAATAGCTCTGAATGGATTGGTACTGGAACCTTTGTGGAGTGTTTATACATCAATAGGGTTGTTGTGAATGTAGCAGGTATGATTAGTAAGTCTGCTGATAACACAGGCAGTGGTGATGTTATATATAGTGAGGATTGTACTCGGGCTACAGAATGATATTGATTAGCTGGTAAGTTGGACAGGACTGTGGCAGACAAAACCTGATCCTGATAAATGACATGGAATCATAGAGTTAAACTGCACTGAAATAAACTGTTTGGCCCCATTTGTCTATGTCGACGTGATCAACATGTCTATCTGAGCTAGTCCCGTTGCTCTGACTTTGGCCATGTCCCTCTAGGCCTCTTCTATCCATAAGTGTAAGGTAATGCATTTTGTTGTCTAACAAAGGCTGGATATGTATAATGAATGGTGGATCCCTTCGGAATACTTAGGAACAAATTGACCTTGGTTTTCAAGTCCAAAAATCTTTCAAGGTAGCTGCACAGGTAGATGATGAAGGCAGATAGAATGCTTACCTTAATTAACAAGGAATGCATTATAACAGGAGGGACGTCTTGGTGTAATGGTTGGGCCATGGCTAGATCGTTGGGTGCAGTTCAGGTCACCACAGTTATAGGAAGGGTGTGATTACACTGGAATAACCAGCACGTAGCTCGAGATGTTGTGTTTCAGTTCTGAGGAGACACCTGAGAGATTGGATTTGTTTTCTGTGGAGGGGAGGAAGCTGAGGAAAGATCAGAGAGATATGTACAGAACTATAAAAGGCATAGATGAGATAGATAGTCAGTTTTTTTTCCCGATGCAGAGCTGTCTGAAGACAGGAAGAAAGATAAAGAGAGATAAAAGATTAGCTTTATCCTACTAACGCTAACCCGTACATCTTTGGAATATGGGAGGAAACTCGAGCACCAGAGGAAGCCCACATAGTCATGAGGAGAACATACAGGCAGCAGTGGGAACAGAACACCAGTCTTACAGCGGGCACTGAAGTGTTGCATTAAATACTTCAGTAGCATGCTGCACCACTGAGGACAAAGAGGTTTAGCAGGGGCCTGAGGGGGTGGGTACGTTCAGGAATGTTCTGCCTGAGGGGGTGGGTACGTTCAGGAATGTTCTGCCTGAGGGGGTGGGTGTATTCAGGAATGCTGTGCCTGAGGGGGTGGGTACGTTCGTTCTGCCTGAGGGGGTGGGTGCGTTCAGGAACGCTCTGCCTGAGGGGGTGGGTGTATTCAGGAATGCTCTGCCTGAGGGCTGGGTGCGTTCAGGAACGTTCTGCCTGAGGGGGTGGGTGCGTTCAGGAACACTCTGCCTGAGGGGGTGGGTGTATTCAGGAATGTTCTGCCTGAGGCGGTGGTACTAGTAGGTACAGTACTGTACAGAAGTCTTAGGCACATAGGTATAGTTTATGAGCCTAAGACTTCTGTATTTGTCAATGTGGAGAGGAGAGTAAGTTTGTAAATCTGGCAGGAGCAAAGGATGTTGGGAATGGTGAGGGTGGAGTGTCGTAGGAGGGGTGTGGGACAGGTGGCAAAGGAGTGAAAGGGGTTGGGGGTGGCCATCGATGCAGACACACCCAGCCCTGAGAAACCAGGCAAAGCGATTTGATTCCAAACAATTGGCTTATTAATCATTGCAGAACATCTCTCTGGTGCTTCCCGCTCCCTCCCTCTTCCTTCCCCTTTTCCCGAACATGATTCCCATCTACCTGCTCTCTTCCCACTCTCAGTCCATAACAGAAGCCCATAGAATCAGGTTTATCATCATTCACATATGTTATGAAATTTGATTTTTGTATGGCAGCAGTACAGTGCAATACATAAATTATTACAGTACTGTACAGCTATATATATGCACCTAAGACTTACACACAGAACTGTATCTGAGTCATTTAAGGGGCATCCGAACAAGCAATGGATCAAGTGCTGGCAATGGGATTAGTACAGAAGGGTACAATGGTTGGGACGGACCTAAAGGACTGAAGGGCCTTCTTCTGGCCTGTATTCCTCTATGAGTCCATCTTTCCAAAAGCTATTACACATGGTTCCAGAGTGCACTGTCTACAAAATGCCCTGCAGTTACTAACCTCGCTTCGTCCAGCAGCACCTCCCAAACTCACATCTTTTATTGCTAAGAAGGACAAGAGCTTCAGGCACTTGGGAACAGCTCCTCTTGCAGCTTCCCTTCGAAGTCCTTTATCATCCCGACTTGGAAATATATCGTATGTTTCATCTTTCATCACTGCTGGGTCAAAATTTTGGAATTTCCCCTGCAAAGGTATTATGGAAGTACCTTCACTGGAATGACTGCAACTGCTCAATAAACATCAAAAGCCACCTTCTCAACTGTGGGTGGAAAATATGTACTAGCCTTCATAATGCCTTATAAAAACTGGTCAAAATACTCTCCAGTGATGTTTAATAACTTTTTCTATGGTCACAGCAGATTGAGGAGAGATTTTATAGAGATATACAAAATTAAGATGGGTAGAGATACGGTAAATGCAAGCAAGCTTTTTCCACCAGAAGTAGAGCTCATGGGTTAAGGGTGAAAAGTGAAATGTTGAAGGGGAACATGAGGGAGAACTTCTTCATTCAAGAGGGTGGTGGTGTGAAACGAACTGCCAGTGTAAGTGGTGGATGTGGGTTCGATGTCAATGTTGAAGAAAATTTTGGATAGGTACATAAATTGGAGGGGTATGGAGAGCTATGGTCCAAATGGAGGCCAATAAGACTAGGCTGATTAAAGGTTCCGCATGGACTAGATGGGCTGAAGGGCCTGTTTCTGTGCTGTAGTGTTCTATGACTCTATAACTCTATACCCACACTTACCATTGCAAGTCTCATTCCAGATTCAGTTCCTTTTGGGAACAAATGATCTTGGTCTTAACTCTTTATGCCTGTCATCTGCTTCCATCTTCTGGAAGGCCTCGTTGTCATGGAAACAGCCAATGTAGCTGCAAACTGAAAGCTGTTATAGAAAATAATGAAGGTCAGATTTGCAAAAGTTTCATATAATTTTCTCCACTGTTTTCCTATTTCAATGACTCACAGTAAAAATAACACAGCACTGGCTCAGTAGCAGTGGTCAGCTTTTAATTCACAGAGAATCTGCTGTTGCTGTTTTTTTTTCACATATGAGGCTTGGCGACAGACAAAAAAAAATTCCTTCCATCATCAGAATTTGCTTGAGGGTTGCATGCTTAAACCTCAATTTTGGTATTGAAATGAAAAAATAATGTACGGTGAAAGAGCTGATGGAAAGTGCAGAGTTGAATAGATGCTGCATGTGAGAATAAGAGATTGTCAGTGACTCTGAAGAGCATTTGGAGTTTATTGTAAAGCTAATGAACTGAGCTCAATAGTCACTGCTGCCCACAGCTCCAGTGGACCTGGATTTGATCCTGATCTCTGGTGCACACTGTATGGAGTTTGCACATTCTCCCTGTGACCATGTGTTTCCACATTTGAAAGATGTGTGTGTGTATGAGCTTGTATTTAATTTTCTGTGGAGACCCAGTAGGCCAAAGGGCCTGCCCGATGCAGGAACTGTAGCCTAACAGTATTACAGCATCAGCACTCAACAATCGGGGTTCAATTCCTGCTGCTGCCCGCTTCTACGCTCTCCTCGTAAACACATGGGTTTCCTCTGGGTGATCTGGTTTCCTCCAACATCACAAAGACGTTTGGATAGGGTTATTGAGTTGTGGGCATGCTGTGTTGGCACCAGAAGCATGGTAACACTGGCAGGCTGCCCAACACAAGAGATTCTGCAGATGCTGAAAATCCAGAGAAAAACAGTCCTGGTGATTGGTCTCGGCCCAAAACATCGACCCTTTATTCTTCTCCATAGATGCTGCCTGATCTCCTGAGTTCCTTCAGAATTGTGTGTGTGTTATCTAGCACAATCCTCACTGATTTGATTTGATGCAAGCGACACATTTCACTGTATATTGCAATGCACGTGACAAATAAAGCTATTTGTTAACTTTATCACACTACCATGTCACTTCATTACTGAACAACGATAAATCCAATTTTAAGGAAGAACTTTATTTTTTTAACTCAATCTTATTCCTCCATTATTATGCCTTTTTCAAATATTCCTGAAAATGTATTTTGGAAGTTGCTAAGCTCCTGCTTCATAGTTGGGCAATATCATCCAGCTCACAACTACATTCTCCTCATCGTTCATCTGTTTCTGTTGCCAAATTGATTTTCTTCAACGTTTTCCTGTCCTTTGAAAAAGTAGCATTTTCGAAGATCAATTTTAACCTCCATAAATGTTAGTGCCTTCGCTATTGTAACTGTAATTCCTTTTGTCCTACTGGTCTGCTTCCTGATGAAGTAATTTATCATTCGGTGCTTCAAGCATACCTCAGTGAGTTTTGTGTCTCTGCTCTCCTCCATCACCTTTAACCTTTTCAGTGTAATGGACGATCTAATTGAATTGTGCATAGACTGCCCGTATTATATTGACTGCTCTTTAAGGGGAATCCACCAGCTGTTCTGAATGTAATGTATTTAATAAATTAATAACCACTTCTTGCTCCAGATTAAAATTTTGAAATTTAGCCTAAAAGCAATGAAATTGCGGTAAAGAACTCAGAACTTCCATTACATGTCTGTTCTGGTCTACTCCTCTCCAAGTGTCCTGGAACAATTGTCTACTTTATTACGCAGCTAATAAAGTAGATGGATCCAACACTCAAGATAAAAATGCTTTATCAAAATCTCTAAAACCCACTGGCAAAAATAGTGGCCTCCAAAGCCAGCATCCCCAATATCAAGGTCTCAATTACACTCAGTCAGATCTGCAAATGTTTGCTGGCTTTCGTGGTTCAGTGGTAGAATTGTTCCCTGCCACATTCATTTCTCAGCCAAGACAAAACTTCAATTGTTGGTGGCACAGTACCATAGCGATTAGTGTAACACTGTTACAACGCTAGCAATCTGGGTTCAATTGCCGTCACTGTCTCAGAGGAACGTGTTTGTTCTCTCTGTGATTGCGTGGGTTTCTCCCAGGTGAGGATGTGGGTTTCCTTCTACATCCCAAAGACATATGGATAATTATGGGTGTAATTCTGCACCCCGGGTCCATTGCGCTGGGAGGGCCTGTATCTCTAAAATAAAAAAATCCATAATCTGTTCCCCTCTGTTGCTTCCACTACTCTCTCCATCCTCTCCGCCCCTGGAACCTTCTATCACATGAATCAGAATCAGAATCAGATTTCATACCACCAGCATATGTCATAAAATTTGGTGTTACCAGGCAACAGTGCATTGCAATATGTAATAATAAGAACTGTCAATTACAGTAAGTATACATTTATTATGTAATTAAATTAAATGAGTAGTGCAAAAAGGTAGTGAGGTTGTGTTCATGGGTTCAATGTCCATTCAGAAATTGGATGGCAGAGGGGAAGAAGCCATTCTTGAATCGTTGAGTGTGTGCCTTCAGGCTCCTGTACCTCCTACCTGATGGAGGTAATGAGAAGAGGGCACGCCCTGGGTGAAGGCCATAATGATAGATGCCACCTTTTTGAGGCATTGCTCCTTGAAGATGTCCTGTGCTCAGTTCTTACTCACTCTTACCCCTCATCTCTTTGTGACGGACCGTCTCCCCTCTGCTGTTCCAATCTAGAAGAGTCTCAACCTGAAACACTGATTGCCCATTTCCTTCCACAGATGCTGCCTAAGCCATTGAATTACTCCAACTGCTTGTTGTTTTCACAGTCAGCACTGTTGGAGAGGCCATTTAGCTTGCTGGCCCAACACCTGACTCCTAGAACAGACAGTATTCTGAACGCCGTTGTGGAAATAAATTACCAGGTGGACTAAAGAACAGATACAAGGATTTTGCTCAAAGTCTTACTGGGAAGGTTCAACATCCCCATTGGATGCTGGGTATCTGTGACCCATGGCCTAGCAAAGTGGATAAAGAGGATTCGAGATGGTGTGGAGAACCCCCAGTCTGTGCCGAGGAGCACACCAAACCAAAATCAAACAACATACAGAGGACACCACATCTAAGGCATCCACCCACCTGCCCCCTCAGGAACCTTACTTATGAAAAAAGCCCCCACACTGACCTCATAAAAAATGCACAAACCCAAGTGGAGGCGAGTCTCTCAGTTCTGGAATTCCTCAGTAGAAGCATAAGAAATGAAGACAATAATTATACCAGCAGTGTCTGCACTCATATTGACCCTTTAAATCCAGTCCCTGATATGTTTGACAGCCCTAACATTTCTCAGTTGCCCCCAACTACTCTAGAGCTTAGTGTGGTACAATAAACAAGGCATGAGCCTAGGTTTTTGCAGCGCAATCCCATTTGTTCCCAGACAGCCAGCACTGTACGACATGCCCATCAAACAGCACACCCTGACTGCAAGGGACTCATAGATGGTGATCTAATTGGAGTAGTTGTTCTTAAATCAATGTGTTGACACCCTGGCTAACAGCAGAATTTAAAAATTCCTACAGAGTGACTGCATTTAATAGTTTCTCAGGTTAAAAGTTGAACAAGAAACAATCTCCTCTTTTATTCCATAGTCCCGGGGCTGTTTTGCTCCAGTGTTTGGCTACCATCTCCACCCAGGTGTATTGGTGGTCTGCTCACACACACATTTGCTGTTCAGACTTGTGAGCCAGTCAAGGTGTATATGACAATAACTTTCACCTAGCACTAATCTTACCTTTGATCTTCGACTGCACTCCCTCAGGTAGCACCGAGCAGACATGATTCCGAGACTGGATGTAAGGACAGAACTCAGTTTGCCACAGGCACAGTGTGTACATGTAGAAACCATGCAGCAGTGAGAAAGAGAGTGCATGTGTGAATGAGAAATGGCGAGTGAATACGAAAGTAATGAGAATGGAATAGAGAATGTGTACTCTCAGTGACCGCTTTATTAGATACGTACCTCCTGTACCTAATAAAGTGGCCACTGAGTGTATGTTCATGGTCTTCTGCTGCTGTAGCCCATCCACTTCAAGGTTCAACGTTGTGCTCTTCTGCACACCCACAGTTGTAATGCCTGGTTATTTGAGTTCCTGTTGCTTTTCTGTGAGCTTGAACCAGTCCGGCCGTTCTCCTCTGGCTTCTCTCGTTAACAAGGCTTTTTCGCCCACAGAACTGCCACTCACTGGATTTATTTCGTTTGCTTTTTGCACCATTCTCTGTGAACTAGAGTTTGTTGTCTGTGAGCCGCATTAAACAGGCATCAGCTGCCTTTGGGAGACTTCGGCATACAGTCTTTCAGAACAGGAGCCTTCGTCCCTCCACAAAGGTCGCCATATACCAAGCAATCTGTGTCACTACCCTCCTTTATAACTGTGAAGCTTGGGTAACCTACAGCCGTCCCATCAAGTCCTTGGAACACTTCCACATAAGCTGCCTTACCTGGCGTGAGCAGGTGCCTCACACTGAAATACTTGTAAAAACCAACTGCAGGAGTATTGAGGCCATGATCACCCAGTGCCAGCTGCAGTGGCTGGGGCACGTGATAAGGATGCCCCCATGTCGGCTACCCTGCAGAGTGTTATACGGCCAGTTACATCATGGTCAACGCTCAGCTGGAGGGCTGAAGAAGCGCTATAAGGATCAGATGAAGAATATTTTATGGAAGTGCTGACCGTACCACTTGGCGACAACTGTGTAGGGATGGGATTTGTATTCTGAAAATGGAAAGAACAGCCAGAAGACAGCAGAAGAGAGCCAGGAGAAATGCAGCCATGGTTGCCACCACTACCACATATACATGTCCCACCTGCAATAGAGCTTGTGGGTCCAGCATAGGACTGTATAGTCATCAAAGATCTCACCGTTAAAGGAGTGCGCATCGTCATCGGATTTCGATGGACAACCGAAGAAGAAGAAGAGTTGTCTCTGAAAATCCCAGGTGATCAGCAGTTTCTGAGATACTCAAACGAGTCTGGTACTAACTATTATTCCACTGCCAAGAGTCACTTGGATCACATTTCTTCAACATTCTGATGTTTGCTATGAACAACAACTGAACCCCTTGACCAAGTCTGCATGCTTTTATGCTTTGAGCTGCATGATTGGCTGATAAAATACTTGTATTAATGAGCAGGTGTACAGGTATACCTAATAAAGTGGCCACTGAGTGTACGTGCAGACACTGGATGTGTGTGAAAAGGAGTATGAGAAAGACAGAGACAAGGGTGAAGGGCTGTGTGAGATAGAGAGAGAGAGAGAGAGATGGCATATACATGATAGCGAAAGTCTGTGTCAATTAGCATTCACCTTTTATGGTGCATTAATTATCAATGGACATCTTATTGCCAATACAGCAGGGTCCCAGACACTGAATTAGGCATAATTTAGGCCATAAGAAACAGTGAGAAAATAAATTGAAAGTACAAAGTTCATACGGTTCTGTCGCCATACACTTCCTTGAGATTTGTTTTCTTGCAGGCATTTACAGAAAATAAATACAATAAAAATTATGAAAAACTGTAAGTAACAAAGACTGACAAACAAATGAAGACAAATTGTGCCAATAATTTTTGAAAAGTAAATAAATAATATTAACCCCTTGAAAGTGAGTCTATAGGTTGTGGGGTCAGTTCAGTTTTGAGGTGAGTGAAGTTATCCACAATGGTTCAAGAGCCTTACAGTTGAAGGGTAATAACTGTTCCTGAACCTGGTGGTGTGGAACCTAAGGCTCCTATGTCCCCTACCCAGGGGTAGATGTGAAAGAGAACATGGCCTGGATGTTGGGTGGTTTGGATGATAGGCTCTGCTCTCGTTCCTTGTAAATGTGCTCGATGGTTGGGGGAGCTTTTCCTGTGGAGGACTGGGCACAAGGAAATTAAACAAGGAAAGTGGAAATATATTCCCTGCAGATACTTTTCCTGGAACTTTCTCAGTGCAGATTCTGAAAATTGCAGGAACAAATTGACAGGCTGCACAAAGTTGATGGTCAAAATAACAGCTGATTTATTAGAATAACTGGGCACACCAGGAGACCAGTTAAAGCTGATCTACCTGAGCATGAATTTGGTACAGCTTTTATATTCTCAGTTAGTGAGATTACCAGTAAAAGCACATTTTGATGACAGAATAATGGTTACAGGAAAACAAATAACAGACTAGGTCTTGATTACAGAACAAGGTGATAATCCACAGGTCTAACAGTAGTAAACCCCATTTTCTATCACAACAACAGGTGCACACTATAACATAATTAATAGTCATAGTCAGAGTCATACTTTATTGATCCCGGGGGAAATTGGTTTTCATTACAGTTGCACCATAAATAATAAATAGTAATAGAAATACTAATAGTAATACTACTATTAGTAAATAGTAATAGTCATGGAAATAATAAATAGTAATAGAATAGTGATAGAAAATAGTAATAAATAGTTAAATAGTAATATGTAAGTTATGCCAGTAAATTATGAAATAAGTCCAGGATCAGCCTATTGGCTCAGGTTGTCTGACCCTCCAAGGGAGGAGTTGTAAAGTTTGATGGCTCCTGAAGTACCTTATCGTGTTACTTGTGATAGGAGAATGTGATGGGTGCACGTGCAGCCATTTAATAGCGCAGTCAATCAATTGGGCCTCTTATTCAAGGTGGTCTCTGTCTCTTCTGGTAAGGGTTTCCAAGCTGCCGGGTTTTGTCTCTGTGAGCCCGGTTTGTTGATCCCACGCTGTAAATTGCCAAGCATGTACCATTACTGACATGACTCAGTAAAATTGTTAATCATACAACCGTGTCATCAATCTTGCCCCACATATCCATATCACCTGAAACCTAGATGTTGTCACAGTTGCTTTCCATGTCTCTGCTTCTTGGCTTGATATGTGGTTCTCTGTTACCATCTTTATTAGTTGTTAGCCCTCACTGTTCTTCTCCCTACAGACTGACAAGAGAAAGGATCAGATCTGAAGGGATATGGAGGAATTACAGAGGAAGAGATCAGTGTGCCTATTTGTGATTGTCCCCATTTTCTGTTACTCTGGAAAGCTCAGGGCGAAGCAAGCTAACATTTGCATACAGTCCTCTGACCCAGACTCCCATCAATCCTAGAAAAGGCTGTCATCATCCACCCCACAGGAACAGGATTGAGGAAAATGTATCCTCGGCTGCTCTGATGGTTGGGCTAAGGGGAATCTCCAAACTGACTGACAGAAAATGTCGTCCCTCATTTTCTAGGACAAGTGCTAATTATGTCAATTCCCAAGCGAGGGAGAAATTAGGCTTGTATCATTTATCAAGTCACCTTCCAAAACTTTCCCTTTTACGTAAATGAGATACATATTTATCTTATTGGAAATCACCTTGAAAAGAAATGCCAGCTTCTTCTGCTGCTGAATCAAGAATTATTGGGAATCATATCAAATCAGTGTATACTTGGATAACGTCTTTCACCCTGAATCTCAAATGCCTGTGTAGAATCAGTGGTTAGAAGGAGCACATAATCCTTTTTTTTTTCATTCATTCATCCTCAAAGAAGTGAGTAAGAATTTATTAATATGGGGAGAAACAAATTGTTGATGTTGCTGGTTGAAAACCTGCATCACGAGTCCTGAAGCAGAGTTTCAGCCTGAAGCATTGACAATTTCTTTCCTCTCACAAATGCTGTTCCCGAGGATAGTTTGTTGCTCTTGCTTCTAGTCAGAAGGTCCTGGAGTTGAGACTTGGATGGGAAAATAATCCAGGCAGTTGCTGTCTACGTTACTGAGACGCAGTGTAAGATTTCTGCACAGTACTGGAGTAATTTTATGTGTTGCACTGTACTGACGTCACAAAGAAAACAAATTTCATTACATATGTGAGTGATGATAAACCTGATTCGGATTTGTGGACTGAGACTGAGAAATGGAACAGGCAGAGGGGAATCATGGTTGGGAAAAGGGGAAGGGAGAGAGTCGATAGCACTCCACCCTCGCCATTGCCAACATCCTTTGCTCCCTCCAGATTTACAAACTCACTCTCTGCTCCACGTTAACAAACACAGCACTGTGCAAAAGCCTTAGGCACTCTTGCTATATGTACGTGGCTAGGACTTTTGCACAGTGCTTATATCAGCAAACGTCTGCAGAGCAGAATCATTGTTACCAATTGCTGGGGTCAGACTTAACCTATCATCCTGGTTCCCTCACTTAAGCAGGGCTAAAGCACCAGAGAACTTAATGCTTTGATCTTTTAGTTTTAGTGCTGGCAGCAAGCATATCAAAATACATGTGAGGACTGCATGGTTCAGAGCTACAAATATCTGTGGAAGCCTGGACAGTTTATTGTACTTCTGATAAACCTATGGAGACATTGCATCTCATAAATCTGTTAACACTGTTGGTATATGAAGGGAAGAATCAAGGACTTGAGTTCCAGAACTTCACCTTCCCTGCCCAGAAGAAAGCAAGATCATAGGAACCTGCTATCAAACGTGCTGCCAGTAAGAAGCACAGCTTTTCAGGGCTCTGCTTGACAAGGAATAAGATTTGAGGTGTCATTGGCTCAATCAGTCTTTCTTTAAGTGGAATCAGAGGCCTCCAACCTGATGGCATGAACATTGACTTCTCAAACTTCCGCTATTTCCCACCTCCCCCTCGTACCCCATCTGTTATTTATTTATATACACACATTCTTTTTTTCTCTCTCTCTTTTTTCTCCCTCTGTCCCTCTCACTATACCCCTTGCCCATCCTCTGGGCTTTTATCCCCCCCTCCCCCTTTTCTTTCTCCCCAGGCCTCCTGTCCCATGATCCTCTCATATTCCTTTTGCCAATCACCTGTCCAGCTCTTGGCTCCATCCCTCCCCCTCCTGTCTTCTCCTATCATTTTGGATCTCCCCCTCCCCCTCCAACTTTCAAATCCCTTACTCACTCTTCCTTCAGTTAGTCCTGACGAAGGGTCTCGGCCCGAAACGTCAACTGTACCTCTTCCTAGAGATGCTGCCTGACCTGCTGCGTTCACCAGCAACTTTTATGTGTGTTGCTTGAAATTGCAGCATCTGCAGATTTCCTCATGTCAGAGGATTTTATCATCATTTCACAGAAGAGTAGTGTATTTCCCAGTTACACCAGCTCTGATTCAATGTCACTAAAAATAGTCAACACTAGTTATAATGAGCTCATTGCTTATGGGAGCTTGCTGTGCAGAATGTGGCAACTGTGTTTGATATATGACCACAGTGAAAGCAATCCATTGTTATAAAGTGGTTTGAAATAAGGATGTGAAAGGCTTTATGCAAATAAAAAATCTCTCTACCTTATTTGCTGCGGAGTATTCAATGATACAGCTCTATAAGACTCTGGTTAGACCACACCTGCAGTGTTGTGTTTAGTTCTGGTCACCTCATTATAGGAAGGTTGTGGAAGTTTTAGAGAGGGTGCAGGAGAGATTTACCGGGATGCTGCCTGGATTAGACAGCATGTCTGATGAGGATAGGTGGAGCAGGCTGGGGCTTTTTACTTTGAAGCGAAGGAGGATGAGAGATGTACAAGACAATAAGAGACATAGATCAAGTGGATAGCCAAAGACATTTCCCCAGGGCAGAAATGGCTAATAGAGGAGGCATAATTTTAAAGAGAATGGAGGAAAGTATAGGGAGGATTCAGGGGTACATTTTTACACAGAATGGTGGGTGCATGGAACATGCTGCCAGGGGTGGTAATAGAGGCAGATACATTAGGGACATTTAAGAGACAAGCATATGGATGATAGAAAAATAGAGGGTCATGTAGGAGAGAAGGATTCAATTGATCTTAGAGTAGGCTAAATAGCAGCAAAACCTTGTAGCTGAAGGGCCTGTACTGTGCCGTAATGTTCTATGTTCTATGTTCTGTGTTGCATGTTCTATGTTGGGTCAGGGAAGAATTTCATTCATTCTCATGATTTAGACACTGGAAGAATGTGATGGCTCACGGAACCTGGAACAAAGAATTGTACAGCACAGGAAGGGGCCAGACATAATGTCTGTGCTAAACACAATGCCAAATTAAACCAAATGTCTTCTTTCAGCTCCTGCTGCACATCCCTCCATTTCCTTGCATATTTCTGTGCCTAACTGATGCAGGCTGACAGGAAGGTGTCAGTAACTCATATAACCACATGTTACAACAGCGTTGTGCAGAAGATCATCTCTGAAAGTACAACACTTTCAACCTTGAGTTGTATGTGCTACAGTAGCAAAAGCCCACAATTATGCACTCAGTGCCCACTTTACTGGTACAGAATGTTACCAAGGTTACCAATAAAGCGGCTCCTGAGTGTATATGGTCAAGAAGCGTTAACAAGGTTATGGAGCATGGCAGGGGTTAAAAGAGAATCTGGGAATTGCTGTACTGGAGAGCTGCTGTAGATATGAATGGCCTTGTTCTGTTCTGTAACCATTAGATGAACCGAGGAACATTCATTAGACATCCCACCTCACCCCATGTCATGAACATGCCAATAGGTCTGCAGTACTGACAGGAGAAGATATCACGCCAAGAGCTATACTTGAAAAGGTGTTAAATATCAGTATTCCCAGAGTTAACTTTACACCACCGAGCAGACTGCATTTCTCCAGACTCCTTAAGGAGCTGGTTCACAGGAGGATTATTAGACAGAATCAGATGAATGTCAGGGAACTGGGTCAAAGAGGTAAGCTTTCAGGAGTGTTCTGCATGGGCAAGGGTTTTTAAGGAAAAAATTCCAGAGGCAGATGATGCAATTGCCACCACTGTTGTACCAAGAAAAATTGATGATAAAGGAGAGGTCAAATTTGGAAGGACAAAGAGACCCCAGAGGGTTGCATGGGTTAATGTGTATGTTCACCACCTTGGTATTCAACAGATGGAGCCAATCATTTGGCAGTTCTCTGGAATAAGGAACACATGAACTAAGTTTGGGAAAAGGCTAAAAGCTATCTGTAATCCATTTTAATTTCAATATTACCTTTCTCTGAATGATATCCTGCTTATCGAGCAACACAGAATACGAACTGTCATTTAGTGAAAGATAAGATTGTCTAGTTAAGATCACATAGACAGGGCTTATCATAACTCCAACCTTGCTATAACACATACAGATCAATACTAGACAGACCAAAACTATTTAGCATAATCCCACCACTTAGGACAAAAGCTTGCACCTTGATATGTGAAACAAGGTTTATGGCAAAAAGGCCATGAAATCCATAGTGTCCCTCATTTATACTTAATTGCATTATGTCACATACATTTCATCTATAAGAAGAAGCTTCATTGATGAAATATGAAATAATACACAAAATTATCCACATATTTTTATGGTCTGGCATCCATTCTTCTAACAATGAAAGAATTAACAATTGGGACACATTTAGAAATGATATATGGTCAGAATGTGAAGCTGAGAATGAGAGAAAGTCTTGGAGTAGGACTCAATTGAGTGTACATGTTTGTGTGTGTCTGTGAGAGAGAGAGAGATTGAAATAACAAGAGATGGAGAGAGCATGCAAGAGAGAGAGAGAATCAGTTACAATGGGCAATGTTTCAGTACAATTTAACGACATCTTGGTTGGTTGTGAAATGACAGAATCAATGTAAAACATGGAGAGAGTAAATGATACCTAGAAGGAGACTTCTGTATGGTCTTGAGATCTTTAACTTGTGTTACGAGAATACACATAAAATTAAGATGTTTGCTGGCCTGGGCTAGCATCAGTGGCATCAGCAGTTGGTCTGCCACCTGCCCTCAGGGGAAGGAGAGATAAGGAACAATGGAGCAGCGTCTGGAGATGTGTAATGAAGGGATGTGGGAGGAAGAGCTGTCTGGAGCGGCTCCCCCCTTTGAACCCTGAACTGTTTGAAGTGATGGACAGGCGATACCCCAGCAGGGGGATAAAAAGGGACAGGTTCGCTAAGACGACCCACACGCCACCCGAGGTAACGAGACCCTGGAAGCGGTGCGCTTCTCACGAGTGGGTGAGAAGTACCGGACAACGACAAGGGTGGAAAGGTACGATCAGCGGGAACCCGGTGTGTGTCCGCCCTTGCCTGGGTGCCGGGTTCACTGCAGAGGATCGACCGCATCTGGAGGAGGGGTCACAGTCGGTGACCTCAGGTGACATCACCAAGGACCTGCCCAAAAGCTGTCTGTGAGCCATCCCGCTGGTCTGTGAGCCATCTTGCTGGTCTGTGAGTGAAGCCGTTCTGAATGATGAGTTGTTCCTATTCTATCTCTCTCTTCCCCCACGTTGTCCACCGCCATGGCAACGATTACTGCGAACTGAACTACTAAACTGGACTGAACTTTGAGTCATTTTGAAATTGGTCATTTACCCCTAGACAACGATAGAGCTTGATTGATGCTGTTATCTTAATTCTGTGCACATGTGTGTTTATCATCACTGAACTGTTGCATTTATTATCCTTTCGATTACTGTGTTGCTTGTTTCTGTAATAAAACTTTCTTAGTTCTAGTACTCCAGACTCCAACTGAGTGATCCATTTCTGCTGGTTTGGCAACCCAGTTACGGGGTACGTAACACTTGTTATTGGGAAAGGCAGAAACAGTGAGACAAAGAGAATTAATGTATCACCCTGGCAGACCATAACAGCCTTGAGTTCTTCCAGTTTAGTGAAAGGAATGAGGTCAAGAACGAAAGTAAATGGGATGACCAGCAGACCTTAGTTTATACATAGAACATAGAATAGTACAGCACAGTACAGGCCCTTTGGCCCACAATGTTGTGCCGACCCTCAAACCCTGCTGCCCATATAACCCCCCCCACCTTAAATTCCTCCATATACCTGTCTAGTAGTCTCTTAAACTTCACTAGTGTATCTGCCTCCACCACTGACTCAGGCAGTGCATTCCGTGCACCAACCACTCTCTGAGTGAAAAATATTCCTCTAATATCCCCCTTGAACTTCCCACCCCTTACCTTAAAGCCATGTCCTCTTATATTGAGCAGTGGTGCCCTGGGGAAGAGGCGCTGGCTATCCACTCTATCTATTCCTCTTATTATCTTGTACACCTCTATCATATCTCCTCTCATCCTCCTTCTCTCCAAAGAGTAAAGTCCTAGCTCCCTTAATCTCTGATCATAATGCTTACTCTCTAAACCAGGCAGCATCCTGGTAAATCTCCTCTGTATCCTTTCCGATGCTTCCACATCCTTCCTATAGTGAGGTGACCAGAACTGGACACAGTAATCCAAGTGTGGCCTAACCAGAGTTTTATAGGGCTGCATCATTACATCACGACTCTCAAACTCTGTCCCTCGACTTATGAAAACTAACACTCCATAAGCTTTCTTAACTACCCTATCCACCTGTGAGGCAACTTTCAGGGATCTGTGGACATGTACCCCCTGTTCCTCCGCACTACCAAGTATCCTGCCATTTACTTTGTACTCTGCCTCGGAGTTTGTCCTTCCAAAGTGTACCACCTCACACTTCTCCGGATTGAACTCCATCTGCCACTTCTCAGTCCACTTCTGTATCCTATCAATGTCTCTCTGCAATCTTTGACAATCCTCTACACTATCTACAACACCACCAACCTTTGTGTCGTCTGCAAACTTGCCAACCCACCCTTCTACCCCCACATCCAGGTCGTTAATAAAAATCACGAAAAGTAGAGGTCCCAGAACAGATCCTTGTGGGACACCACTAGTCACAATCCTCCAATCTGAATGTACTCCCTCCACCATGACCCTTTGCCTTCTGCAGGCAAGCCAATTCTGAATCCACCTGGCCAAACTTCCCTGGATCCCATGCCTTCTGACTTTCTGAAAATAAGCCTACCGTGTGGAGTCTTGTCAATTGCCTTACTAAAATCCATATAGATCACATCCACTGCGCTACGCTCATCTATATGTCTGGTCACCTCCTCAAAGAATTCTGTCAGGCTTGTTAGACATATCTGCCCTTCACAAAGCCATGCTGACTATCCCCGATCAGACCATGATTCTCTAAATGCTCATAGATCCTATCTTTAAAAATCTTTTCCAACAGCTTTCCCACCACAGATGTAAGGCTCACTGGTCTATAATTACCTGGACTATCCCTACTACCTTTTTTGAACAAGGGGACAACATTCGCCTCCCTCCAATCCTCCGGTACCATTCCCGTGGACAAAGAGGACATGAAGATCCTAGCCAGAGGCTCAGCAATCTCTTCTCTCGCCTCGTGGAGCAGCCTGGGGAATATTCCGTCAGGCCCCAGGGTCTTATCCGTCCTAATATATTTTAACAACTCCAACACCTCCTCTCCCTTAATATCAATATGCTCCAGAACATCAACCTCACTCATATTGTCCTCACCATCATCAAGTTCCCCCTCATTGGTGAATACCGAAGAGAAGTATTCATTGAGGACCTCGCTCACTTTCACAGCCTCCAGGCATATCTTCCCACCTTTATCTCTAATCAGTCCTACCTTCACTCCTGTCATCCTTTTTTTCTTCACATAATTGAAGAATGCCCTGGGGTTTTCCTTTACCCTACTCACCAAGCCCTTCTCATGCCCCCTTCTTGCTCTTCTCAGCCCCTTCTTAAGCTCCTTTCATGCTTCCCTATATTCCTCAATAGACCCATCTGATCCTTGCTTCCTAAACCTCATGTATGCTGCCTTCTTCCACCTGACTAGATTTTCCACCTCACTTGTCACCCATGGTTCCTTCACTCTACCATTCTTTACCTTCCTCACCGGGACAAATTTATCCCTAACACCCCGCAAGAGATCTCTAAACATCGACCACATGTCCATAGTGCATTTCCCTGCAAAAACATCATCCCAATTCACACCCGCAAGTTCTAGCCTTATAGCCTCATAAATTGCCCTTCCCCAATTAAAAATTTTCCTGTCCTCTCTGATTCTGTCCTTTTCCATGATAATGCTAAAGGCCAGGGAGCGGTGGTCACTGTCCCCCAGATGCTCACCCATTGGGAGATCTGTGACCTGACACGGTTCATTACCTAGTACTAGATCTAGTATGGCATTCCCCCTGGTCGGCCTGTCCACATACTGTGACAGGAATCCATCCTGGACACACTTAACAAACTCTGCCCCATCTAAACCCTTGGAACTAATCAGGTGCTAATCAATATTAGGGAAGTTAAAGTCACCCATGATTACAACCCTGTTGTTTTTGCACCTTTCCAAAATCTGCCTCCCAATCTGCTCCTCTGTATCTCTGCTGCTACCAGGGGGCCTATAGAATACCCCCAATAGAATAACTGCTCCCTTCCTGTTACTCACTTCCACCCATACTGACTCAAAAGAGGATCCTGCTACATTACCCACCCTTTCTGTAGCTGTAATAGTATCCCTGACCAGTAATGCCACCCCTCCTCCCCTTTTCCCCCACTCTCTATCCCTTTTAAAGCACTGAAATCCAGGAATATTGAGAATCCATTCCTGTCCTGGTGCCAGCCAAGTCTCTGTAATGGCCACTACATCACAATTCCATGTACGTATCCAAGCTCTCAGTTTATCACCTTTGTTCCTGATGCTTCTTGCATTGAGGTACACACATTTCAGCCCTTCTACCTTACTGTCTTTACACCGTTTATTCTGCTTCTCTTTCCTCAAAGCCTTTCTGTATGTTAGATCTGGCTTTACTCCATGCACTTCTTTCACTGCTCTATCGCTCTGGGTCCCATCCCCCTTGCTAATTAGTTTAAACCCTCCCGAACCATGCTCTCAAACCTACCTGCAAGGATATTGCTCCCCTTCGAGTTCAGGAGCAACCCATCCAATCTGTACAGGTCCCACCTTCCCCAGAAGAAATCCCAATGATCCAAAAATCTAAAACCCTGCCCCCTGCACCAACTCCTCAGCCACGCATTCAACTGCCATCTCCTCCAATTCTTACCATCACTGTCACGTAGCACTGGCAGCAATCCTGAGAACGTCACCCTTGAGGTCCTGTTCTTCAGCCTTCTGCCTAGTTCCCAAAACTCACACTTCAGGACCTCATCCCTCTTCCTGCCTATGTCGTTGGTGCCAACATGTATCATGACTTCTGGCTGCTTTCCCTCTCGTACCAGGATGCCAGTCACCCGGTCAGAGACATCCCGGACCCTGGCACCTGGGAGGCAACAAATCATGCGGGTGTCCTTCTCACGTCCACAAAATCTCCTGTCTGCTCCCCTGACTATAGAGTCTCCAATGACAACAGCTCTCCTCTTCTCCGTCCCACCCTTCTGCACCACAGGGGCGGACTCAGTGCCAGAGGCCCTGCCACCGTGGCTCACACCTGGTCGGTCGTCCCCGCCAACAGTATCCAGGACGGTAAACTTATTCAGGGGAATGGTACAGGGGTGCTCTGCACTACCTGTCTGCTCACCTTCGCTCTCCCCCCTGTGGCTGTCACCCAGTGATCTGCTTCTGACAGCCTAGGCGTGACTACCTCCCCGTAGCTCTAATCTATGACTGCCTCATTCTCCCTTATGAGTCGAAGGTCATCCAGCTGCTGCTCCAGATTCCTTACACGGTCTTCCAGATCGTCCAGCCGTATGTACTTCGGGCAGATGTGATTCTACGGGAGGGGGGAGTTCCCCCAAGACTGCCACATCTCAAATGTGAGGCACATCACCGTCTCAGGAGGCATTGTAAAGACTAACTGTGAGAAAGCTTGTCCTCCGCCTCTTCTCATCGAAGCCTCTTGAGTCAAAGCCTCAAAGCTCCACTCCTTCACTGGCCCACTCACTCACTGGCTGCTTTCCATTTTTATCAAGATGATCTTCCAGGTACGGAGAGAGAAAGAGAGGGAGAATCTGAACAGGAGTAAACATTTACATAAGTCATACTGACCTGGCCCTAGTTGTGCTTACTATAGCAATGAAGAAAATAGATTAGAGACTGTGGGGCACACTATTTCCAGGAATAATTTCATAATTTTTGTCAACGCTGTGCCAAGAATTGAAGCAAAGCTGCGTGGGAAAAAGCTGCAATCAGAATACAATGAGGTAATCCATATCCTTTCCACTTTTCATGCCACCTACTGTCAAAAACGTAAAACGATACAATGCTCTCTCCTCTTTTTATTATTCAGTGTTTGATGCTTCTTTATTAAATTTTATTTTGCCTTTTAGTTCCCAGGCAGAAAAGTAAATTGTACATAGCAGAAGCTTGCTTGTGAAAGAATGCTCCAAGTGGTGATAGGGTTAATCATACCTTACTGTGTAATTTTACAAATGAGCTGGGAATATAGAGTTATAAATTATAAACTGCAAACCATTGCTAAACGGGAGAAAACTTTTCTTCTGCCAAGTTTCGAGAGTCATGGAATGGATGAGGTATACTCAGTGGCCACTTTATTAAGTACAGCTGTACATCTGCTTGTTAATGCAAATATCTAATCAGCCAAGCATATGGCAGCAATTCAATGCATAAAAGCACGCAGACGTGGCCAAGGGTTCAGTTGTTGTTCAGACCAATCATCAGAATGGGGAAGAATTGTCAACTAAGTGACTTTGACCATGGAATGATTGTTGGTGCTAGATGGGATGATTTGAGTATCTCAGAAGCTACTGATCTCCTGGGACTTTCACACGCAACAGTCTCTAGGGTTTCTAGAGTATGGTGAGAAAAACAAACAAACCAACTGAGTGGCTGTTCTGCGAGTGAAAACACCTTGTTAGTGAGAGAGATCAGAGCTGAACGACTAGATTGGTTCAAGCTGACAAAAATGTGACAGTAACTCAAATAACCACACGTTACAACAGTCGTGTGCAGGAGAGCATCTCTGAGCACAAAACATATCAAAGATTGAAGTCGATGGGCTACAGCAGCGGGTAACTATGCTCGTACACTTTGTGGCCACTTTACTAGGAACAGGAGGTAACTGGTAAAGTGGCTGCTGAGCCTATATTGAGAAGTTCAGTTCTAATTAATGGTGGCCTATAAAGGCTTGCCAGAGTCGTGGAGGATCGATGGAAATCCAAAGGGAATGATTAGTTCTTTTCACTGATAGAGAGTAAATGAGCTGATATGTAGAGACTGGGAGAGAAATTTGTCCTGGCCTTGAAAGAAATGTGTCTTTGTCTTTCTAACTTTGAAGTCTTGCAGGAATGTTGGTTCAAGCAACACACGTCAAAGTTGCTGGTGAACGCAGCAGGCCAGGCAGCATCTCTAGGAAGAGGTACTGTCGACGTTTCGGGCCAAGACCCTTCGTCAGGACTAACTGAAGGAAGAGTGAGTAAGAGATTTGAAAGTGAGAGGGGGAGGGGGAGATCTGAAATGATAGGAGAAGACAGGAGGGGGAGGGATGGAGCCAAGAGCTGGACAGGTGATTGGCAAAAGGGATATGAGAGGATCATGGGACAGGAGAACAGGGAGAAGGAAAATGGGGAAGAGGGGAAAAACCCAGAGGATGGGCAAGGGGTATAATCAAAGGGACCGAGGGAGAACAAGGAGAGAGAGAGAAAGAATGTGTGTATATAAATAAATAAAGGATGGGGTACGAGGGGGAGGTGGGGCATTAGTGGAAGTTAGAGAAGTCAATGTTCATGCCATCAGGTTGGAGGCTACCCAGATGGAATATAAGGTGTTGTTCCTCCAACCTGAGTGTGGCTTCATCTTGACAGTAGAGGAGGCCGTGGATAGACATATCAGAATGGGAATGGGATGTGGAATTAAAATGTGTGGCCACTGGGAGATGTTGGTTACTAGCTATACATATGCCTCCTGTCTGGGATTCTCCAGATTTCAATGGAGGTGAATCTGACCGGACATGCATCAATTAATGAATTGTCCTACAAACCGCAAACTGAATTCTCCCTTTCACCATAGTGAGAAATGGCAGTGCAGGACTTGCAACTGCTGAAATTGTGGCAGGAATCTGTTCATCACATGACAAGTTTCTCCTGGACAAAATGCAACACGGCTTTTCTCATGCAACATCTGTTTCACTGGTAAATCTGGGCCAAAAGTAATATATTTTAATACACACCATTAATAGGGGGTGGGGACGTTATTGCTGGCCACATTTCTGCTCTTCCAAAATTCAACATTTCCCTAGATTCTAAAACTGTCAAATGTAACACCACTGTTTAAGAAACGTCAGAGAGAGAAATAGGGGGAGTATAAGCCAATTAGCCTGACATCAGTTTTTGGCAAAGTGTGGGAATCGATCATAAGGGACAAATCATGATTAGGCAGAGCCAACATTATTTTAAGAGAGAAATATTGTTTTAATGAATATAATCAAAGTATTTGGCTGCTGTAAAGAGATGGCATGGGCCAGACACTGGGAACCTTTGATGATAGATGCTGCTATCTTGAGGCAACGCCTCCTGTCGATATTACTGGTTGTGAGTTGGGCTGAGTCCACTACTCTCCAGCAACTTCTTACATTGAAATTGCCCTGCCATGATCACTTCCAAGACTACATCACTGGAAGTTTTTAAGACTGCTGAGTGACATGCAGACCCTCCTTAACCTTCAAGGGAGCAATGACACTGGTGCATCTTCCTTGTGATTGCATCTATGTGCTGGGCCCAGGACAGGTCATCTGGTATGTTAACACCCAGGGATTTAAAGCTGCTGATCCTCTTCACCACCAATGCCCCAAGGTAAATGGGTGCACGTTCACCCTCCTTCCCCATCCTGAAGTCAACTATCAGTTTTACTGACGCTGAGCAAAGTTATTGTTACCCCACCACTCATCCAGATGTCCTATCTTGCTCCTGTATACTGAGTTATCACCATCTGCGATTCCTTTAATAAATTTAAAGATCTCAAAGTTCAAAAGTTGAAGGATAAGTTATTATCAATGTACGTATATGTTAGCATATTCCACTTTGAGGTTGATTTTCTGACAGGCTTTTACAAGGAAAAACAGAAATACAATAGAATTTTATGAAAAACCATACTTGAAAAGTCAAAGACTGAGAAAAACCAATGTGCAAAGATAGACACACTGTTCAAGTCAAAGTCATTCTGAGAACATGAGCTGTAAAGAGCCCTTACAAATTAGTCTGAACATCAGAGAATAAGTTCAGATTAGTGGTGAAGGAAGTTATCTGTGCCATTTCAGGAGCTGGATGTCTTACAGTAATAACTTGTGGTAAACCGTGTATATATGTTGTAACTCGGTTACCTGTCTGGTCACACCCCTCTGCTGACTGCCCCTGTGGCTCCTCCCACAGAGTCCTGTATAAAGGTGTTCGCCTTGCCCCTCCCCCTCAGTCCGGGGGCAGACACTCACTGTGGACGTCGTATTGTACAGCGAATAAAAGCCTTGCAGTATTTTACCAAACCTCAATCTTTTGGAGTTATTGAAGGTGCTTCAGTTTTATTCGCTGTACATTTTAAAGCATGGAACACGTACTGAGACCAGATAAATTAGACCTCGATTCGCATACACCTGAAGCTGGAAACGCTTTCAAACTCTGGCTGGCCTGCTTCGAAGCGTATCTAGAGGAGATTAAAGCGACCGACCCCACAGCGAAGCACAGAGTTCTACTCTCCAGGGTCAGTCCACGGGTCTATTCGCTGATCAGAGACCAGCCGAGCTACAACGGCGCGATGAGCTCCCTAAAAAGACAATAGCTGCGGCCAATAAACGCCGTCTATGCACGGCACCGATTAGCGACTCGGCACCAGCGGCCTGGGGAATCGAGTGCCGAGTTTGTCCGGACACTACAGACGCCCGTACAGGCCTACAATTGCCAGGAGCTGACGGCGGCGCAGCATGTGGAGGTCCTAGCGAGAGACGTCTTCGTCATGGGAACCAGGTCAGTGTATGTGCGCCAGCAGCTGTTGGAAAAAGCCGATCTTACCTTAAGTTCGGCGATCGAACTGGCCAACATGCTGGAGGCCGCTCTGCATAACTCCGAGGCTCTCCAGGCACGCGATCCCCCAACAGCCGCGTGGGCACCGCAGACCCCGCAACCCGCCAGCGAATCAACCTCAGCTGCTGCCAGTCGCAAGTCTGCGAAGTGCTACTTCTGCGGACTGGAGAAGCACCCTCAGAAACATTGCGTGGCCTGACAAGCTACCTGTTCCAGCTGCGGAAAGAAGGGCCACTCCGCGAAGGTCTGTAAGTCAAAACTGCGAGCGGGACCGAGCAGCGCCGCATGCGAAACATGGGGGTCGCCATCTTCCCTGCATGCCGCCAACACGTGCGAGACATGGGGGCGGCCATCTTGGTCGGCGCCACCTCCCACCGCCTATGACCAACGGGTGCTCACGGGGCACCCCACTGAGCCGGACCAAGACAGCGACCCAACCCTGGCTTCCATGACCCTCGACCAAAGCGCTCCCCACCAGCTCGCAAGGTCAATGATGGACATCCTGGTGGAGGGGCGCAGGACAAGCTGCCTGTTTAACACAGGCAGCACGGAGAGTTTTATCCACCCGGCCACGGTGCAGCATTGCGGACTCGCGATACGGCCGGTAAGTCAGAGAGTCACCATGGCTTCCAGGTCGCATACAACAGACATCCAGGGGGGTTGTGTAGCGACGCTAGTGGTGCAGGGCACAGGATATCGAGACTTTACGTTGCTGGTCTTGCCTCAACTGTGTGCCCCTGTGCTGTTGGGGTTGGACTTCCAGAGCCACCTGAAAAGCGTGACAATGGAGTATGAAGGGCCCCTCCCACCAATCAGTGTCGGAAATCCTCAGTTTTGTAGGAATACGTCACATACCCTGCTACTGACCACACACACACACCGACCCGCGCATCCCACCCAACACCATGCCAACTGCCACACTACCGACACCACTTGCGGCCTCTCCACCCTCAGGATCCCTCCCCCACCGCTGTTCGCCAACTTGACCCCCGACTGTAAACCCGTGGCAACTAAAAGCAGGAGGTACAGCGCGGGGGACAGAGCTTTCATTAAGTCAGAGGTGCAGCGGCTGCTCAGGGAGGGGGTCATTGAGGCGAGCACAAGTCCTTGGAGGGTGCAGGTGGTGGTTGTTCGGAACGGGGAGAAGAATAGGATGGTCGTGGACTATAGCCAGACCATCAATATGTTCACGCAGCTCGACGCGTACCCCCTACCCCGCATGGCGGATATGGTTAATCAGAAAGCACAGTACAAGGTGTACTCGACCATAGACCTAAAATCCGCTTACCATTAGCTCCCCATCCGCCGGGAGGACCGCCCTTACACTGCCTTCGAGGCGGACGGCAGGCTTTCCTGCGCGTCCCCTTTGGTGTCACGAATGGTGTATCTGTCTTCCAGAGGGCAATGGACCGGATGGTTGACCAGTGCCAACTGAAGGCCACGTTCCCATATCTGGATAACATCACCATCTGCGGTCATGACTGGCAGGATCACGACAACAACCTCCAAAAATTTCTCCAAGCGGCCAAAGCTTTCAATCTCACCTATAACAAGGACAAGTGTGTGTTCAGAACCACCCGACTTGCTATCCTTGGGTGTGTCATGGAGAATGGAGTCATTGGCCCTGACCCCGACCGTATGTGCCCCCTGTTGGAACTCCCTCTTCCCAATACCCTCAGAGCCCTCAAAAGGTGCCTGGGCTTCTTTTCATATTACGCCCAATGGGTCTCTAACTATGCAGACAAGGCCCGCCCCCTGGTCAAGTCCACCACATTCCCCCTCTCTGCCGAGGCCCACGCGGCCTTCAGCTGCATTAAAGGGGACATTGCCAAAGCAACAATGCATGCGGTGGACGAGGCCATTCCCTTCCAAGTAGAGAGTGACACCTCCGACTTTGCGCTGGCTGCTACCCTCAACCAGGTCAGAAGACTGGTGGTGTTCTTCTCCCGTACCCTTCAAGGCCCTGAAATTCGGCACTCCGCGATGGAGAAAGAGGCCCAGGCCATAGTGGAAGCTATTAGGCACTGGAGGCACTATCTCGCCGGCAAAAGGTTCACCCTGCTAACTGACCAGTGCTCAGTCGCATTCATGTTTAATAACCAACAGCTGGGCAAAATCAAAAATGATAAAATTCTGAGGTGGAGAATCGAACTCTCCACCTACAACTATGACATCGTGTACAGGCCTGGGAAGTTCAACGAGCCCTCCGATGCCCTATCCTAGGGAGCGTGCGCCAGCGCACAGATCGACTGGCTATACGCCCTACATGTAGATCTTTGCCACCCAGGGGTCACCCGGCTTTTCCACTCCGTGAGAGCCCGGAACCTGCCTTACTCCCTTGAGGAGATCAGGACGATGACCAGGGACTGCCAAGTCTGCGCAGAGCGCAAACCGCACTTCTACCGACCCAAAAAGGCACAACTAATCAAGGCCACCCGCCCCTTTGAGCGACTGAGTGTCGACTTTAAGGGCCCCCTTCCCTCCACCGACCGCAATGTGTACTTTCTTAACGTTATCGACGAGTATTTGCGGTTCCCCTTCGCCATCCCCTGCCCCGACACCACTACCACGTCAGTTATAAAAGCCCTGCGCAAGCTCTTCACTCTGTTCGGATACCCATACTATATCCACAGTGACAGAGGGTCCTCGTTCATGAGTGATGAGCTGTGCCAATACCTACTGGCTAGGGGAATTGCAACTAGTAGGACCAGGAGCTATAGTCCCCGGGAGAATGGAGAGGTGGAGAAGGAGAATGCCACGGTGTGGAAAGCCACACTCTTAGCCCTCAGGTCAAAGGGACTGCCGGTCTCCCGCTGGCAGGAGGTCCTTCCCGAGGCACTCCACTCCATCCGCTCCCTGTTATGCATGGCCACCAATGCCACCTCTCATGAGCGGCTCTTTTCTTTTCCCCGAAAATCGACCACTGGAACCACCCTACCATCTTGGCTGACGTCCCCGGGGCCAGTGCTGCTCCGGAAACATGCGAGGAGCAATAAATACTCCCCGATAGTCGAGAGGGTTCACATACTTCATGCGAACCCCCAGTATGCCTACGTGGTTTTATCTGATGGGCGGGAGGACACGGTCTCCATCCGCGACCTGGCGCCCGCAGGAGCACCGGGCCCCTACCCCGAACACTCTGTGGTGACTATTGACCCCGCACCCACCGATGTACGTACCCACGACACACCGCGCACTCCAAACCCTATACAGGCACCAGACGACACTCCCATACCGGGCGCGACGCACAAGCACGAGGGATTACCGACGCCTAACGTGCTGGCACCTGAAGTCAGGCCGGAGCCAGCACAACCGCCATCGCCGGTGCTACATAGATCACAGCGACGGACTCGACCGCCTGATAGACTTAACCTGTAAATATACTTCTTGTAAATATTGTCAGTCACTTCACCCTGCAGGACTCTTTTTAAAAAAAGGAGGGGTGAATGTGGTAAACTATGTATATATGTTGTAACTCGGTTACCTGTCTGGACACACCCCTCTGCTGACTGCCCCTGTGGCTCCTCCTGCAGATTGCTGTATAAAGGTGTTTTGCCTTGCCCCTCCCCCTCAGTCCGGGGGCTGACACTCACCGTGGAGGTCGTATTGTACAGCGAATAAAAGCCTTTCAGTATTTTACCAAACCTCAGTCTTTTGGAGTTATTGAAGGTGCTTCATAACAGTTGCTGAATCTGGTGGTGTGGGCTTCTGTACTTCCTGCCTGATGATTATAATGGGAAGAGGACAAGTCCTGGATAGTGAGGGCTTTGATGATGGATGCTCCTCCCTTGTGATAGCGCACCATTTAAATGTGCTCAATGGTTGGTAAAGCATTTCCTGTGAAGGGCTAAGCTGTATCCACCTCTGCCAGATCACCTCTCAGCTTTTTTAACACCAGGAAACAGAGCTGTTACATGTTCAGTCCTTCCTGACCATCGACACTAGCTATCCTGTCAGCCTTACTGACTTGTGGTCGGGGGATATTTCTCCCTCAGTAATGTACCTGGCACATTATCTGCTCTGATTAAGTGTGAGGTTCAGATCAGTTGTTTTCTCTTTTTAAGATTCCACTGATCTAATTAACAAATTGATTAACATATCTCTTGATTAGGTCAACAGCGCAATCCAATGAGCATGAAAATAAGCGATTCTACAGATGCTGGAAATTTTGAGCAACACACAGAAAATGCTGGAGGAACTCACCAAGGGGAATAAACTGTCAATGTTTCAGACTGAGACTCTTCACCAGGACTAGAAGTGAAGGGGCCAAAAGTCAGAATAATAAGAAATACACACAAAATGCTGGAGGAACTCAACAGGTCAGGCAGCGTCTATAGAAAAGAGTAAACCATAGATGTTTCAGGCCAAGACTCCTCTTCTGGACTGAAAAGGAAGAGGGGGGGAATGCCAGAATAAAAAGGTGGGAGGGAAGGTAGAAGAAGCTAGCTGGAAGGTAATAGGTGAAATCAGGGGTGTGGGAAAGATCAAGGGCTGGTGAAGAAAGAGTCTGATAGGAGAGGAGAGTGAGCAATAGGAAACACAGAAGAAAGAGGGGACCCAAGGAGAAGTAATAGGCAGGTGAGAAGAAGTGAAAGCTCAGAGTGGGGAATGGAGGAAGTTGGGGGTGGGGAGATTTGTTCACTGGAAGGAAAGATCGATATGCATGCCATCAGGTTGGAGGGTACTCAGATGGAATATAAGATGTTGCTCCTCTACACTGAAGGTGGTTGCATCTTGGCAGAGGAGGAGACCATGGCCAAATATGTAAGAATGGAAATGGGAAGACAAAATGGATTGAAATTATGTCAACATTCAGACATCCATTCAAAATAGTGTAGAAAGGCAGCTGGACTTTTCAACATAAAGTGTGTCAATAAACCAACATAACTAGGATAAAAGAAAGTGCAAGGTGCATTTTGTATCAAAAGAATCTCTTCAATCAGTTACTGATGTGCTCAAACAAGTTGGAAAGTTTGATTTTCAAACTAATTGGTACTACTTTCATTTTTATGCGGGTGTATCTCAATGATAAACAATTAAGGATGCCTGGGTCTGTATTCACTGGAATTCAGAATGAGGGGTGTCCTAATTGAAATGTATCGAATGTTGAAAGGTCTCAATAGAGTGGATGGGGAAAGATGTTACCTAAGGTGGGAGAATCTAGGACCAGAGGATACAGCTTCAGAATAGAGGGGCATCCTTTTAGAGTGGCAATGAGGAGGAATTTCTTGAACAGGAGAGTGGTGAATCTGTGGAATTTGTTGTCAGGCCTGTGGAGGCCAAGTCTTCACATATACTTAAGGCAGAGGTTGATAGATTCTTGATTGGTTGGGGCATGAAGGGATACGGGGAGAAGGCAGGAGACTGGGGCAGAGAGGGAAAATGGATCAGCCATGATGAAATGGCAGAGAAGACTTGATGGACCAAATTGATTAATTCTGCTCCTGTATCTTATGGTCTTGTTATCTTTATTCACCATATACATTTATGTGTATTAGGAATTTGCTGTGGTGTGTTAGAATGACATGCAACAAAAATACAACATTCAACAATTATAAAGAACAAAGAATTGTATCAAAATAATGTTTGAAATATGGATCATCTGCACAAGTACATGTCTACGCAGGAAAAATGAAAAACTTACTTGCATCAATGCATAGCATCAGAGAAAAATCACACAAGAAAAACATAAATTTTACAAAATTATACAGGAATAATGAGGAAAAGAGACTATGCTGATACATTTGGATGATAATGTTGGGAGGAGGCTCAGCAACGACGTGGACTATTTGAGGTGAATGGCTCATTTCTGCTTTATACATTATTCATCATTTTACCCAAATGAGGTTTACTGCTTTCTATTGATAATCATGACTGTGACCCACAAAGCATTAAACGAACTCTCACCCTTAGTTGCTGTTGTGCATGTATTCCTTCTGTTGAAGGCGTTAGGCAACACTGCAGCATCTTGTTTGTCCTTTCCCTCAGAAGGGATCAAACAAACTGAAAATGGAATATATCCAATTAAAGTGTAATGTTGCGGATGTGTCAGATAGATGGAATACACTGAAAATATCCTAACACCAGTATTGTATGATTGTATCCACTGGACCAGAAACTGATCAGTTTGACTAACGCTGCCTCACAATCTCGTCAACAATGCTACCACATTCTGAAATATCAATAGCTTGATTTTAGTCTGTAAGTAACTGGACATTTCTACTCAATCAAGCAAAGTTGGCAATTATAAGCGCTTAACTGATTTGTATTAACAGCATCATCTAGAGTACTGCGGAAAGGTGGTCTGTTCTGGCCTGGAGAATCTGGAGAATCAGTCAAGGTACTTAAAGGAAGATACATGTTTGCTCAGGAGCTGAGTGCTAAGGATTATGGAAGAGGAATGGAATTATGTTTAAACTGACATGATGCGCTGGAGTAGGCAGACATTTTCGCATTTCCTTTCAAAAAGTTTAATTATTTAGGGTAACTTTTGAATTCCAACTTTTAACTGAAAGCAGAACTAGAGTGAAATAATGGAAATAATAAAAGTGCTGAAAACACTCAGCTGGACAGGCAGCATTTGTGGAGAAAGAAAAAGTTACTGCTTCAAGTCAACTTGCCATAATGTAGAAGTAGACCATGAGACTCTTGTACTTATTCTTCCAATAGGTATTGTGTTCCTTTGTTCTTTGATTCTTAGAACAGAAGAGCAGGTGTAGTACTGTATTGTGCAAAAGTTGTAGGTGCACATATGTATAACTAGGGTGCCTGAGACTTTTACACAGTACTATAGTGATTTTATGTATTGCACTGTACTAACCTACTGAATTCCTCCAACAATTCGATTTTGTGAAAAATCCAGATCAAATTGTTCATTAACTCTATTGTATTTATTTGTTCTACTCCGAGTATCTGCAAGAAAATTAATCTCAAGGTAGTATAAACAAGAGAAAATCTGCAGGTGCAAGGAATCCAAGCAACACCCACAAACGCTGGAGAAACTTAGCAGGCCAGGCAGCATCTATGGAAAAGAGTACAGTCGACAACATTTCGGACTAAGACCCTCCAGCAGGATCTCGGCCCAAAATGTCATTGACTGTACTCTTTTCCATAGATACTGCCTGGCCTGCTGAGTTTCTCCAGTATTTTGTGTGTGTTGCTCAAGGTAGTATATGCAGATGTATTTCATGACATAGAGAGGACAGGACAAATTTGATGACATATGTAAGTGATAATAAACCTGATTCTAGTATGGGTCCCTATTGTGGACTGAGAGTGGGAAGGGGAAAAGGGAAGAGAATCATGGTTGGGAAAGGGGGAAGGAAGAGGGGAGGGAGCGGAAAGCACCAGAGGGACAGCTTGTAATAATCAATAAATCAATTGTTTGGAATCAAATAAGCTTGCCTGGTGTCTCAGTGCTGTTGTGTCTGCACCCGTGCTACCCCACCCCGGCATTCCTTCTCTGCTACCTGTCCCTGACCCGTCCTGTAGCATCGTACCCTCTCCATTTCCAACATCCTTTGCTCCTGCCAGATTTACAAACTCACTCTTTGCTCCACATTGATAGATACAGTGCTGTGCAAAAGTCTTGGGCACCTTAGCTATATATATGTAACTCCCAAAACTTTTACATAGTACTGTATATACAATACTACTACAATAGAGAATCAAGAGACTGCAGGTGTTAGAATCTGGATCAAGAAACAAACTGCCAGATAGACTCAACAGGTCTGGCTGAAAGATCTCGATCCAAAACATTCTTGGATCCTGATACTTTTGAGATCCAAAGGTTCTTTAGAAGTCAAGAATGAATAATTGCTTATGATCGTTTTAAGTGTTACAAGAGTGGAAAATGAAAAAAAGAGAGCTGAGAGAACAAAGAAAAGTCAAAGCAAAAAGCAGTCATGGTCATTCATACTCAGACTAGAGATAAAATTCCAGTGACAACAATTAACCTACAAAGTAGCCAGATTCAGGTGGTATGACATGTGCAACTAAAAGTTAAGAAGCTTCTAGAAAAATACAGAAGCAACTGTATCATAATTACAGGAAAATTCACAGAACTAACAAACTTTATAGAATTTTTCAAGGAATTTACCAGCAAAGTTGATTAAGGCAAGCAGTGGATGTTTTCTACATCGACTTTAGCAAGGCCTTTGACAAGGTCCCACACGGGAGGTGGGTCAAGAAGGCTCAGTCACTCAGCATTCAGGATGAGGTAGTAAATTGGATTAGACATTGGCTTTGTGGGAGAAGCTAGTGAGTTGGAGTAGAAAGTTGTCTCTCTGACTGGTGTGCTGTAGGGATCAGTGCTGGGTCCATCGTTGTTTGTCATCTACATCAACGATCTGGATGATAATGTAGTAAACTGGATCAGCAAATTTGCAGATGACACCATGTTTGGGGGTGTAGTGAACAGGGCCGAATGGTCTACTTCTGCACCTATTGTCTATTGTGAGGAAGGCTATCAAAGTTTGCAGTGGGATCTGGACCTGCCAGAAAAATGAGCTAAAAAATTGCAAATGGTATTTAATGCAGACAAGTGTGAGGTGTTGCAGTTTGGGACAACAAACCAAGGTAGGACTTACATAGTGAGTGATAGAGCACTGAGGAGTGTGGTAGAACAGGGGGAAATCTGGGAATTAGCTAGTTAGTTAGTCCATCACCCCTACTGGGGCGAGGCCTCTGACAACAGCTCGGCAGAGTCCTCTGTCTGGGCCAGCCTTTCAAGTTGTCCCCTGATGTAGCCCATCTTCTTTGTCGCATTGGCAGGTGGTCCTTTGGCCAGCCAGCCTTCCGCTTTCCCTGGGGATTCCATATCAGTGCTTTCATGGTGACGCTGGAACTTGGTTTGCACAGCATGTGTCCAATCCATCCCCATCTTCTTTTCCATAATAATTATTCCGTTACTAGCTGGTGTGTTCTCTCCCACAGACTGGTATTGCTATAGACTTCTGGCCGGCGAATCTGGAGGATTTTCCTCAGAGAGCTACTACTAAAGGTATGCACTTTCCTAATGATGCTCTTGTTTTCCTCCAAGTCTCTGCCCCGTACAGAAGAACTAACTTCATGCTGGAGTTGAACAGCCTGATCTAAGTGCGTTGTCACAGCTCCTTAGAGTACCAGATGTTCTTGAGCTGGATGAATGCTGCCCTAGGTTTGCTGATCCTGGCCTTGACATCCACGTTGGTGCCACCCTGTCTATCTATTTGGCTGGCTGGTGGCGCAGTGATATCAGCGCCGGACTCTGGAATGGAGGTTCCCGGGTTCGAATCCAGTCGGGCCGTTCCCGAGTATGCTTTCCATCCGTGTCGGGTTGAATGTTGAGCTCGCAACTCAACCTCGTAAAATAAAGGAGATACTGTATTGCGAAATGTCTGTGTGAGGAGAGGTGCACCACACAGTCTCTCGTTCCACACCTTGTAAGGCGTGAAAATGCCCGACGCTAGCCTCTCAGGCCTGAGTCGACGTCATCGTCATCTGTCTGTCTATGACACTACTCAGGTAAGTGAAGTTTTTTACCTCCTGAAGTGGACTTCCCTCAAGAGTGATTGAGTTGACATAGATTGAGTTGATCTTGGGGACTTTAGTTTTCACTTTGTAAATGTTAGGGCCAACTTGCACTGATGTGGTTGCCAAGTCAATTAATTTTTTCCTGTATCTGATGGTGGGTATGGGACAGGAGAACTATAGACAGGAGAGACAGTGAAGTCCAGGTCATCTAGTTGTTTTCATAGGGTCCACTGATCCCTTTCCTCTTCAGTGCTGTAGATGTCTTCATGAAACAGTAAAGGGATCATCAGGCCATCTTCACCTGAAAGTTGCTGGAGAGCTTTCTGCCATGGCTGATTCTGCAGGACATTCCTTCATCGGAATTTTTGATCAGTCTGACCATCTTCTCTGGTACTCTATAGTGTCGCAGGATTCTCCACAAGGTCTCTCTGTCCACACTGTCGAAGGCTTTTCCATAATCAATGAAATTGATAGACAGAGATGAATTTCACTCAAATGACTGCTTGACTACGATGTGAAATGTGACTATTTGATCAGTACATGATCTGTTCTTGTGGAAGTCTGCTTGTTCATCTCTTGGTTTAGCATCTACATCACCCTTCATCCTATCTAGTATTATTGGATCTGGGAACGCAGATCCATATTTCCTTTAAATTGGCATTGCAGGTAGATGGGGTTGCAAAGAGAGCTTTTGGCACATTATCCTTCATAAATCAATGTATTAAGTACAGCAGTTGGGATGTTATGTTGAACTTGTATGATACATTGGTGAGGTCTAATTTGGAGTATTGTGTGCTGTCGTACTGGCAGTGGTGCAGTGCTAGCCGGAGCGTACCGGAGCGCGTCCGGCACATCTTTAAGAAAAAAGCCAAAATAAACAAACTAATTAATTAGATGCCGCCCAGGCTGATTTGAGTACCTCAGAGACTGCTGATCTCCTGGGATTTTTACGCACAACAGACTCTGGAGTTTACAAAGAATAGCACCAAAAACAAAAAAAAACATCCAGCGAGTGGCTGTTCTGTGAGCGAAAACATTTTGTTAAATGCACTCGCTGGATGTTTTTTTTGTTTTTGGCATCATTCTTTGTAAACACCAGAGTCTGTTGTGCGTAAAAATCCCAGGAGGTCAGCAGTTTCTGAGATACTCAAATCACCTTGGGCGGCACCTAATTAATTAGCTTGTTTATTTCGGTTTTTTACTTAAAGATGTGCTGGACGTGCTCCGGTACGCTCCGGCTAGCACTGCACCACTGTGTACTGGTCACCTACCTACAGAAAAAGAATCAATAATATTGGAAGAGTACGGAGAAAATTTACAAGGATGGTGCCAGGACTTGAGGACCTGAATTATTGGGAACGGTTGAATAGGTGAGGACTTCATTCCCTTTCGTGCCTCTTTCCTGACTTCTGAAAGAATATTGGATTAAAACAATAGAATCCAACAAGCTTTTAGACCCCAATAGATAGTGAGACATTTTCCTGGAAGCCATCAATCATGCACTAACTTATTTACTGACAGCTGCATCTGTCATTAAGTGATATCTGCTCCTTCCTCAACAACCTGTTTATTAGTTTGCCCTGGAGTGATTTCAACATTGAAGATCAGATAGAAATATAACCAGATTAACTTTAGAGAAACATGTTGGGTTATTCTCAAAAGGAGTGATCAAACATTGGTTTCATTTTCAAATTGAATATTTAATTTACTCCCCTTTACACCAATCTGTACTAATTGGAAAGGGGGATGAATAGTTTTTCTCCATAATGGCCTTGCGATCTTGTGAATCGGTGAATAAGAGTAAGAAAAAGTTCAGTTACATTTACAATGACATGTAGGTGTGCTAGTTGCCAGGAAAGGAGTTTCTAGTCTTGCACCTTAGTGTTATTGCATTAACAGCTGTATGCTACAGGGAATAGGTGGTGGGACTGGTATTTAAACTGGATAAGATTGAATGAGATGAAGTGACTATATGGTCTGTAACCTGTGTCAGTCCAGGATGGAAAAGGAAAAGAATCACTGTTCTCTGCACCATGGCTACACACACGTAAAGGTGGCATGTTAATGTAGCGGCTAGCTTAGCATTTCACAGGGCTAGAGATCAAGGTTCATTTCCCACCACTGTCTGCAAGGAGATTATACATTCTCACTGTGACCAACAATGTATTGATTCAAAACAGGGTTTCCTCCATGTGCTCCAGTTTCATCCCATATTCCAAAGATGAACAGGTTAGGATCAGTAAGTTATGAGCATGCTAAATTGGCACTGGAAGCACAGTGACACTTGTGATCTTCCCCCAGCAAACCCTTGGACTGTGTTGGCTGTGGATGAAGCAATGTATTTCAATGTATGTTTCAATGTTTCACTGTATACGTGACAACTAAAGTTTATTTTTTAAAATAATAAAAAGGCCCACATTTTTATACAGCACCCTCCAATTTTTTTGCTGCAATTAACTAATTGTAAGATATATAGCAGAGAAGCAGTACCAGGGGCGGGGAGAGGGGGTGGTTGGTGAGGGTGCATACATACCCAGCCCTGAGACTCCAGGTAAGGACATTTATTTCTAAATAATTGGTTTATTGATCATTACAGAATGTCTCTCTGGGGCTTCCTGCTCCCTCCCCTCTCCCTTATCCTTTTCCCAACCATGATTCCCCTCTCCCTGCCCTTTCAGCCCACAATAGAATCACGTTTATCATCACTCACATCTGTCATGCAATTTGTGTTTTTTTTGTGGTAGTAGTAGAGTGCAATACATAAAATTACAACAGTTCTGTAAAGCTTTAGGCACCCTAGATATATATATGTGCATAAGACTTTTGCACAGTACTGAGTGTTCAAGTACAAACCAGTACATGGTTTTCTTTGTGTTCGTAGTTTTGTCTTCACTATGTATGCACAGTCTTCTCAAGTTTGTGCATTTGTCATGTCAAGTTAATACAATTTGTGTACAAATCACAAACTGTCACTGGTATCAACTTTTTAAATGCACTCTCCAAGTAACTGAGCGGATGTTACACAGGACTCTACTCCTCAGTGTTCAGCTCCAGCAGGTCTTTATTTTATATTCCTTCTCCACAAACTGAGTTAATGATCTTCTGGCAGTATGATGTTTGTCTCAACATGTCCCCAGAAATCGTCCAGAGCTACACAGGACAAATCTTGTCAGGGACCCCTGCATTCTATCCCAGGCCTTCTTCCACAGTCCACTAGGCAGTGGCCGATTGTCTCGGCATCATCACAGCTGTTCTGAGGACAGTGTGTGTAGGAGATGAGTCTCTTGGGGCAGGAAAGCCGTCTCTCTCTGCCAGACTGGTGTTTGTTAGTGAGCTCTGATGATGAGGCATTCTGCTAAATAGTTTTCATGCTTTACCGCAACCCCCAACCCATCCTCTGGCGATTTATGCTGTGCGTCGTGTTGATCACGTTCCAATTGCAATCACCAAATGAATTGGATGATGGTTCAGGTGACTGTCACGGTGTACAACAGAGTGTGGGCCACACCTATGCCAGGTAACACAATGCTGAGGGCATCTCACACCTGATGGTCAACTTCCTCATTGAGAGGGAGCGCCAACCCCCACTGTCCAGGTTTTAGTTGGACCTTACCTCGCCACTCCAACTAATTTTTAGATTATAATCCAACTCCTTCAAACCAGACTGTACAAGCTGACCGTGGATCTGAGTGGGAGACATCAATGTCATCCAGGTACAGGCAGGCTTTGATCTGAGTGATCACGCAGCCACAAACCATTATCCCTGTTATGCCCGCATCCTTTCTAATGGATTCAGCAACAATTTCAATGTACAGGCAACATTCGGTCAGTTTTAATGAGATACCCCCAGACTCTTCAGTGAGTACAGGCCCAAAATTGCCAAACGCTCCTCATATGTTAACACCTTTATTCCTGGAATCATCCTCATAAACCTCCCCTGGACTCTCTCCAATGGCAACACATCCCTTCTGAGATATGGGGCCCAAAACTGTTGACAATACTCGAAGTGCAGCCTGACTAGTGTCTTATAAAGCCTCAGCATTATCTCTTTGCTTTTATATTCCCTTACCCTTGAAATAAACATCAACATTGCAGTTGCCTGCTTTACCACAGACTCACAGGCAGCAATCCCAAGATTACTACCCGTGAGGTCCTACTTCTCAGATTCCTTCCTAACTCCCTGTATTCTTTTTTTCAGGACATTCTCCTTTTTTCTACCTGTATCATTGGTACCAATATGTACCATGACTTCTGGCAGCTCACCCACCATTTTCAGGATATTGTAGATGTGTTCAGAAATATCACGGACCTGGTACCTGGGAGAAAAACTACCATCAGTGTTCCTTTCTCGCATCCACAGAATCGCCTATCTGGCCCTTTATAGAGTCCCCTATTACTGCTGCTATCCTCTTCACTTCCCTACCCTTCTGAGCCACAGGGCCAGACTCAATGCTGGAAGCACAGCCACTGTTGCCACCCCAGGTAGGTCGTACCCCCAACAGCACTCAAAATGGAGTACTTATTGTTGGAGGGGACGGTCACAGGGGTGCTCTCCACTATCTGACCTTCTCCCTTCCCTCTCCTGACAATCATCCTTTATCTGTCTCCCGTAGCCTTGGATGACTACCTCCCTGTAGCTCCTGTCTACAACTGCTTCCCTTTCTCTAGCAAGCTGAAGGTCATCGAGCTGCATCTCCAGTTCCTTTACACAGTCTCTAAGGAGCTGCATCTTGATACATCTGGTGCAGATGTGGCCATCAGGGAGGCTGGTAGTCTCCTGGACATCCCATATCTGACACCCAGAACAGAGCACTGGCCTGTAGACATACCTCCTATTCTCTCAATAGTTAGAAATAAGAAGTAAATGAAGTACCTTGCCTCAGCCTGTTCTCATCGAAGCCCTGTTGAACCAAAGTGTTACAGCCCTCACTCAGACCACTCCCACGAGGACTGCTTCCACAATGACTGCCCCACTAGACGACACCCGTCTTTTCTGAGACTGGGTTTTTAAAGCTCTTCGCCAGAATTGTGCAGGAATATTTCTACTCCATCTGACCCACGCTCCAATCAAAGATCTTGCTGTTGTCCGACACCTCCATGATAGAGGATGGGCCTTTCTGGGAAGCTGTTCTGCTTGTGATCTTTCTGTTCCACAGAAGGATTTACAGAGGCTTTTCCCAGAAGCTTTTTTTAAAATTTAAAATCAAATTTTATTCATGAAAAATATATCTCAGAAATACAAAGGCAGTTTGTGACCTTCTGTTTTACATTCACAGTGCTGCTTAACACAAGAGATTCAGCAGATGCTGGAAATCCAGAGAAACGCACACAAGATGCTGGAGGAGCTCAGCAGATCAGGCAGAATCCATGGAGATAAATAAAAAGTCAATGTTTAGGGCCCAGACCCTTCTTCAGGACATCGCCATTATTTAATCTATATATGGATAGAGCTATCAGGTCGATGCATTTCAAAGTTCAAAGTAAATTTATTATCAAGTACACATATATTACCATATACAATCCTGAGATTCATTTTCTTGCAGGCTAACTCAATAAATCCATAATAGAATAAAAACCATAACAGAATCAGTAAAAAACCATACCAACTTGGGCATTCAACCAGTGTGAGAAAGACAACACATTGTGCAAATACAAAAAGAAAGAATTGATAATAATAAATAAAAAAGCAATAAGTATCGAGAACATGAGATGAACAATCGTTGAAAGTGAATCAATAGGTACAAGCAACTCAGCAGAAAACAGAAGCAATGATTTCAACATGGATGAGGGCCAACCAGTTCCTTTGAGACTGTACCAGCTCTATGTCAGAGTCCTCACCCCATAACCCTGCAAATATTTCAGCTATACAATGCGATCTGTTTCCACTTCAATGGCTTATGGTTGTGTAAAAGAATTACTTATCTGGTGAAAAATATAAGAGGGGAAATATTCTCAATAAACCCATAGAATAATAACCATTATAGAATCAATGAAAGACTGCGCCAACTTGGGCATTCAACCAGGACGCAAAAGGACTGTGCAAATGCAAAAAGAAAGAAATAATAATAAATACATAACTGGAATCAACAAGGGACACTCGACAGCGGTGGCAGGGTTACAGGGTTTGAATGCCATAATCTGCTAGAAAATTAAATCTTGCTACATGGGGGATGGCAAAGCTTCATTTCCAGATGAGCTCAATGCCTTCTATGCTCACTTTGACCACCAGAACAGGGATCCTTTGGGCTCAGGACAAGGGCTCAGGAAGATAAGGTTTCAAAGGTCCATTTAATGTCAGAGAAATGTATGCAATATTCATCCTGAATTTCTTTACTTCGCAAACATCCACGAAAACAGAGGAGTGCCCCAAAGAATGAATGACAGGTAAAGGTTAGAACCCCAAATTTCCCCCAGCTCCTCCAAAGCATTAACAGCAGCAAAGAAACAATCACCCCTCCCTATCAGCAAAAAAAGCATCGGACCCCCCCCCCACCCAGCTGAGCACTAAGGCGTGCACCAAAGCATCAATAAAGACACAGACTTGCAGTACCCCAAGGACTACTCGTTCACTAGGTAATTCGACATACCACAGGCTCTCTCTCTCTCTCTCTAATAAGGGAGAAAAGGATGTCTCTGTTTCACAGCGAGAGGGGAGACATAACAAACAACTCACTGATTTACGATGTTAAGAGTCTGTTGCGTCGCTTCCTCTGAGCTCTGTACCCAGAGAGCTCGGGACTCTGGGCACACAGTCAGCAGTCGGCTCGCTGCTTTCAATCTTCCGTCTCCCATGACACACCAGTTTCCTGAGGCAGCACCAACCTTGAGTCCGCCCATCTCCCGAGCCACGAAATCCTGGAACCCTGAAGGCATGCTAGTCTTCTAGGCCATGTCCTTGGCATATCGAATAGCGGCCAGTTGTGAGACCCCAAGAGCGGGTCAAGTTTCTGCAAAGAACAGAAGTCAGCATGTAACTCCAGGTAAGCGTCTTCAAATGAAACCTGAAAGGGAAAAGTAGAGTTATTAAAGATAGAAATAGAGCTGTTTCCGAAGATACAAGCAAAGGAATTGCCATAAGGCATCGTCCTTCTCCTCTTGATGTGTGGGCTGCTTTCAGGAAAATGAATCCAAGGAAAGTGTGCAGTCCGGCAGGAGTACTGGAGACTTGTGCTGACCAACTGGCTGGTGTGTTCACAGATATCTTCAACCTCTCACTCCTGCAGTGTGTGGTACCCACCTGCTTCAATCATGCCAATGCCCAAGAAGAGCACGGAAACCTGTCTGAGCGACTGTCGCCCACTGGCACTTATATCCACAGAGATGAAGTGTTTTGAGAGGCTGGTGTTGAAGCATATCATCTCCGTCTGAGTGGGGACTTGGATCCGCTCCAATTTGCCTACTGAAGCATCAGATCTACAGCGGATATCATCTCATTGGCTCTTCACACAACCCTGGAACATCTGGACAGCAAAGATGCACAGATCGGGATGCTCTTTATCAATTACAGCTCAGCATTTAATACCATCATCCCCGCCCTCAAAACACATCAGTAAAATCCAAGACCTGGGCCTCAATACCCTCTTGTGCAATTGGGTCCCGGATTTCCTCACTTGTAGACCCCAGTCAGTTCAGATCGGCAGCAACATCTCCTCCACAATCTCCATCAGCACAGGAGCAGCGCAGGGCTGTTACTTCGCCCCTGCTGTACTCACTTTACACCTATGACTGTGTGGCTAAGCACAGCTCCAACACCATGTACAAGTTTGCTGATGACAGCACTATTGTGGGCTGTATCAAAGGGGATGATGAATCAACATACAAGAGGGAGACTGAAAATTTGGCTGAGTGATGTAAAAACAGCAACCTCTCATTCAATGTCAATAAAGCCAACCAACTGACTGTGGATTTCAGGAGAAGAAACTGGAGGTCCATGAGCCAGTACTCATCGGAGGATCAGAGCTGGAGAGGGTCAAGAACTTTACTTTCTTTTCAAATCTTATTATTATATTATTCAAAAATAACATGAGTACATCGAAGTAAGCAACACTACAATGTCTCAAGGAAAAAAAACATTATCTTAAAGATTGAAAAATTTTGGTGATAAAAAAAGCCTTGCTAAGCGGAAAAAGTGGGAAAAAAAATAAGTTTAAATTCCTGGGTGTCACTATCTCAGAGGACCTGTTCTGAACACATCATATAAATGTAATTGTGAAGAAAGCATTGCAGTGTCTCTGCTTCCTCAGGAGTCTGTGAAGATTCAACATGTCATCTAATACCTTGGCAAGCTTCTGTAGACGGAGTGACAGAGGATGAGAGGTGACCTGACAGAGGTGTAGAAGATGATGAGAGGCATTGATCATGTGGATAGTCAGAGGCTTTTTTCCCAGGGCTGAAATGGCTAGCACGAGAGGGCATAGTTTTAAGGTGCTTGGAAATAGGTACAGACGCGATGTCAGGGGTAAGTTTTTTACGCAGAGAATGGTGAGTGCATGGAATGGGCTGCCGGCGACGGTGATGGAGGCGGAAACGATAGGGTCTTTTAAGGGACTCCTGGATAGGTACATGGAGCTTAGAAAAATAGAGGGCTATGGGTAAGCCTAGGTAGTTCTAAGGTATGGACATGTCTGGCACAGCTTTGTGGGCCGAAGGGCCTGTATTGTGCTGTAGGTTTTCCATGTTTCTATGTTTCTATGTTTCTAGACGTGTGGTGGAAAGTGTGCTGACTGGCTGCATTACAGCCTCTTATGGGAACACCAAAGCCTTTGAGCAGAAAATCCTCAAAAATGTCATGGATTCACCCGATACATCACGAGTTAGTCCCTCCCAACCATTGAGCACATCTACATGAAACTTTGTCGTAGAAAAGCAGCATCCATCATCAAAGATCCTCACCACCCAGGTCATGCTCTTTTCTCACTACTGCCATCAGGTAGAAGGTCCAGAAACCCCAGGACTTGCACCACCAGGTTCAAGAACTGTTACTACCCTTCAACCATTAGGCTTGTGAACAAAAGGGGTTCACTACACTCAGTCTATTTCTCTTGTTTGCACAACTGATTGTCTCACTTTAAGGACTCACTTTCATACTCGTTATTTATTGCTACTTATTTATATTTTCATTTGCACAGCTTGTTGTTCACTGATACTGTTTAAAGTTACTGTTCCATAGATATGCTAAGTATGCCCACAGGAAAAAGAATCACATGGTTGTATGTCGTGACTTGTATGTATTCTGATAATAAACTTTACTTTGAACTTTGAACTTTTAAATAAGTAATAAATATCGAGAACATGAGATGAAGAGTCCTTGAAAGTGAGTCCATTGGGTATAGGAATGTTTCAATGATAGGTTAAGTGAAATTGAGTGTAGTTAGCCCCTCTGGTTCAAGAGCCTGATGGTTGAGGGTTCAAAGGTACAAAGGTCCAACTTAATGTCAGAGAAATGTATACAATATACATCCTGAAATGCTTTTTCTTCGCAAACATCCATGAAAACAGAGGAGTGCCCCAAAGAATGAATGACAGTTAAATGTTAGAACCCCAAACTGCCCCCCCAGCTCCCAGGTAATAACTGTTCCTGATCCTGGTGCTGTGGTCCTGTATGTTTGCAGTGCTCGCATATTCTGTGTAAAATGCACAATTTCTATTTGCGGCTGCCTTGGACGTTACACACTTGAATTGTTGCAGAGGCTTTTACACATGACTTAGTGTCTAGAAGCAGCAAGAGCTTAGACTGTGGTCCTTCCCACAGAGTCTTTGCATTGGCTGCACAAATCAGTAGGTATTCCTGAACCTGGAATGTGCCAGCCGGCAGCAGTCTCTTACAGATATCTCATAACTTTCAGCAGACTGAAGAGAGTCTTTCATCAAGCTGCTGATCTTCCAGCAGCACTCGATGTTTACCTCTGTTCATCTCTGGGAATAGCCTCAAGGTCAGAGTGTCCTCTGTCATGCAGCTGCCTGTGGTGAACCTCAACAAGAACCCTTGTGTTGGGGATTATTCTGGAGCTGTGAAATAATGGATGGCCTAAATTTGAACCGGTCTTCAGGAAATAAATCCTGTACACATTTCAACTTCCAACTAATATTTGTGGCTGGGTGTGTGGTATTCTGATTCTGCTCCATTAAAACTACATAAAGATTAAAGATCTTTAAGTAACACATTGCTGGAGGAACTCAGCAGGTCAGACAGCATCTTTGGAAAACAATAAATAGTCAATGTTTTAGGCCAAGACACTTCTTCAGGATCTTAAAGATTAGCTTTATTTGTCACATGTCACCACTTCAAAAAGCCACGTTTGCATTAAATCAAATCAGTGAGGATTGTGCTAGCTGTCTGCAAGTGTCGCTATGGCTTCCAGCACCAACATTCAATCCTCACAACTCACTAACCCCAACCAGTATGTCTTTTGACTGTGGGAGGAAACTGGGGCAGTTTTTACATTAGGGAAAGTACACTACTTGCTGGACTACATTGTGAGTTTTCACCACAGGCATTCATACAACTGTATAATATCAGCGTGTTTGTGTCTTGTGCCCTGTGTCTCTGTGTAAATTGGCAATTTGGTTTATTATGGTTCATGTAGCAAGGTATAGTGAAAAACTTAGCTTACATATCATCCATGCTGATCAGTTCACACATCAGTATATCAAGGTAGGACAAGGGAAAAGTAGGTGCGTTTGTAGAAGTCCTTTCTTGATAAGAGCATGTGGGTGCATTTGATAATGTCAGATGAAATCAGAGATATGCTGTCACAAACACACACCAATTAACAACAGTTTCCCTGTAAAATTAACAAGTTTTGAGACCTCATTCATTCAGTTGATTAATCCAAAGTAATCATCCTCTGGTAACTGCTCTCATTTTTTCTCAATGGAAACAATTAAAAGAACATAAATGTGTCAGCTGTGAAAAAGGAGTCATTGAGATCTCACCCATTAGAGCCATTCCCAGTGTGTTATCCATCTGTCTGCCCACTACACACAGAGCCAGTAAACATCTCCGTTTCTGCAATTATGTCTCGGGAAGGCACTGTGCTGATGTGAAATCCCTCCATTAAATAGTTATAAAGGCATCTGAACACTTGTCTTTTCAGCCGGGCTGCAGAAATAATTGACGGAGCATTCTGTCAAAGGGCCTTCAACCTCAAGCATTAACTCTTTCTCTTTCCACAGAAAGAGAGTTTTAGCATGTTGTGCTTTTATTACACCGCGTCTCCGAGGATCATCAGCTTGTCGTGAAGGAGAGGCTTGTGATTTCCAGAGATCCTCAGAGCAATGCTGTCTGGATCTTAGCACCTGGTAGGGTCACCCATGGCTGTATGGTCGCCCATGGCTGTATGGTCGCCCGTGGCTGTACGGTCACCCGTGGCTGTACGGTCACCCGTGGCTGTACGGTCGCCCATGGCTGTACGGTCACCCATGGCTGTACGGTCAAGGGTGAGATTTTAGACAAAGAGCAATCCAACAAGAACTCAGTGGTGGAGATGACGGTCGATGATGATACATCACCATGATGTGAAGGCGCAGGAAATCTGCAGCAGCAAATGGTCCCCAGTAGCCTTGCATTCCATGCCACTGGACCCTGACACCAGTCTGTCAGGGACCATGTGGTAGATGCCCATGCATCAGCCTCACCATGTTAAACAAAGTCACACACAGGCATTCTTCATTAAGAGATTAATCCCTTGGGAGAACATCATACTTGAGTGTCCACACTACAAGGCTTGGTAGAACCGAATAAAGCACCAGTTAGGCCATATCCAGAGCAGGCAGACCACCTGGCTGCCCCACCACAGGAACGATGTATTAATACTAGAGACCGGGGATTTACAAGGACATTAAATAAATTGGATTATTATGATTATGATGTCTTCACTGCGGCTTTTTCCTTAAGAGTAAAGGGCTTAATGAAGAAGTCCTAGATAGGATATGTAATTGATGTGTATAAAATAATGAGAGGCTTAGGCAGGCAAAATGAAAAAGATCAGTAACTAAGAGGATAGATGGAAGCTAATTGGTGGAATGATTAGATGGAAGTTGGGAAAATATAATTTATTTTTATAGTAGATAGTTTCTCTTGATAATTTCTCTAGAATCTCTCTGTAATTATGAGGTGTATAGATGAGGTAAATGCAAGCAGACTTTTTCCACTGAGCTTGGGTGAGACTACAACTAGAGTTCATGGGTTAAGGATGAAAGGTTAAATGTTTAAGGGGAACATGAGGGAAAAGGTCTTCATTCAGATGGTAGTGAGAGTGTGGAATGAGCTGCCAACAGAGGTGATGGATGCAATTTCGATTTCAATGTTTAAGAGAAGTTTGGATAGGTACGTGGATGGGAGGGGTATGGAAGACAATGGCCTGGGTGCAAGTCGATGAGACAAGGCTGTTAAATGGTTTGGTGTAGATTAGATGGGTCGAATGGCTTCTTTCTGTGCTGTAGTTTTCTCTGACTCTATTAGCAAGGGGGTGAAAGGTTACAATGGCTCGAACTCATTACCTGAAAGACAGAGAAGGTAAGATACCTTACCACCTCTGAAACACACCTGGATAAGCATTTGTAGAGCCATAAGCTGTAGGGTTTGGAAAAAGGAGCAGGAAAGGTGGATTAACTGCATCTATTGTTACCAGCACAGATAGGGTAATCCTCAGATAAAGTAAAATACTGTATATGATTCTCTCTAACGGATTCACTCAAAGTAACCAGAGAACAACAAAATGGGGCAATTATTTCTCACTATCAGTCAACATTATTTCAAGACCTAGTCAAGTCAAATCAAGTTTATTGTCAGGTGTACAAATACGGTGAGGTACAGGTACAATGAAAAAGCTGCTTCAGAAACATAACGGGCCTGTGGGTACAGACAACACACTTTATATGAATTATACATGAATTATATTCATGTATCTTGCAGTTTTGTTTTTTTTTCAATTCTCTGTTCTCAGATAATGCACTAGAAAGATTCCCTTGAATAAGAGAGTTTCTTTATTCTTAAGGAAGAAGCTTTAGTGAAGACAATCGCCCATCATAATCATAAGCAACGAGAAAGAAAAGAAATTCAGTCTTTGCAAAGATGACAGACACAGTTATGAGAGAGAAATGTGCAGTGCTGGCAAGTTCTGCTTTGTTGGTAATAATGTCATTAGCTCAATCCATTACCTTACATTACATGAGTTTACAAGACCATTACAAAGTGAAGTCTTTGTGTGTCATCGGATTCTTCGGTCCATTGCAAGCCTCGTCCCAGTGGATGCATGAATCATGATGTTCCTCATTCTCAGAGGGATGGAATGGAATAGAAATGAAGGTGGGCAAGGGATTTAGCAAGTATCACTTCATATATTTCTGTTAACCAGAGTTCCAATAACTAAGGCCTCAAGTAGGTTTCTTTGAGAGAAGAAAACAGCATGTGGATTTAACACGTCCAGTCTCTGTGTCCTTCCTCAGCACTTATAACCCCAGTCTGAAAATAAATAAGAGTTCTGTTCTGTGGATTCAGTTATCAAGATAGAGTAGGTTGGATGCAGAGAGGAAGAATTGAGAAATAAATATATATACACACACATACATATATTGGAGGGCCTCCATTGGTTGGAATCAATCATGGATGTTGCGTCTCAGCTGTCTACATGGTAAGAACATAGAACATAGAAATTTACAGCACATTACAGCCCCTTCAGCCCACAATATTGTGCTGACCATGTAAGCTACTCTAGAAACTGTCTAGAATTTCCCTAGCATAGCCCTCTATTTTTCTAAGCTCCATGTACCTATCTCATAGGTTCTTAAAAGACCCTGTTGTATCCGTTTCCACTACCACCGCTGGCAGTGCATTCCACGCACCCACTACTCTCTGTGTGAAAAACCTACCCCTGACAACCCCTTGGTACCTATTTCCAAGCACCTTAAAACTGTGCCCCCTCATGTTAGCCATTTCAGCCCTGGGAAAAAGCCTGACTATCCATACGATCAATGCTTCTCATCATCTTATACACCTCTATCAGGTCACCTCTCATCCTCCGTCACTCCAAGGAGAAAAAGTCAAGTACACTCAACCTATTCTCATAAGGCACACTCTCCAATCCAGGCAACATCCTTGTATATCTCCTCTGCACTCTCTCGAAAGTATCCACATCCTTCCCATAGTGAGGTGACCTAGAACTGAACACAGTACTCCAAGTGGGGTCTGACCAAGGTCTTAAATAACTGTAACATTACCTCACGGCTCTTAAACTCAAAGCAAGCCAGTACACAAGCTAGGACAGTATGATACAAACAGCAAGCTGTTGCCCATGCAGAAAGTTGCCCCTTTCCTTGCAGCTGTTGAATCCAAATAAAAGGCAGAAACTGATACAATTAAGCACCAGGAGTTGTCGGTCAACACACAAAAAAGTTGCTGGTGAACGCAGCAGGCCAGGCAGCATCTATAGGAAGAGGTACAGTCGTCGTTTCAGGCCGAGACCCTTCGTCAGGACTAAGTGAAAGAAGAGCTAGTAAGAGATTTGAAAGTGGGAGGGGGAAGGGGAGATCCAAAATGATAGGAGAAGACAGGAGGGGGAGGGATGGAGCCAAGAGCTGGACAGGTGATTGGCAAAAGGGATATGAGAGGATCATGGGACAGGAGGCCCAGGGAAAAAGAAAGGGGGAGGGGGAAGCCCAGAGGATGGGCAAGGGGTATAGTCAGAGGGACAGAGAGAGAAAATGAATACACACACACACACACACACACACACACACACACACACACACACACATATATATAATAATAACTGATGGGGTACGAGGGGGAGCTGGGGCATTAATGGAAGTTAGAGAAGTCGATGCTCATGCCATCAGGTTGGAGGCTACCCAGACAGAATATAAGGTGTTGTTCCTCCAACCCGAATGTGGCTTCACCTTTACAGTAGAGGAGTCCATGGATAGACATATCAGAATGGGAATGGGATGTGGAATTGAAATGTGTGGCCACTGGGAGATCCTGCTTTCTCTAGCGGACAGAGCGTAGATGTTCAGCGAAACGGTCTCCCAGCCTGCGTCAGTCTCACCAGTATATAGAAGGCCGCATTGGGAGCACCGGACGCAGTATATCACCTCAGCCAACTCACAGGTGAAGTGTTGCCTCACCTGGAAGGACTGTCTGGGACCCTGAATGGTGGTAAGGGAGGAAGTGTAAGGGCATGTGTAGCACTTGTTCCGCTTACAAGTATAAGTTACCAGGAGAAACTCATTGTAAGTCACCCTTAGGGATTCCAGCTCTAGATTTTTCCTTGGGGTTTACTCTCGAAGCTTTCCCTATTTAATAGTTAATGGGAGAATATCCACACTACCACCAATGGCTGTAACAACCTTAAGGAACCATGCACACACACACACACACAGAAATATATACAGTATTTCTCAATTCTTCCTCTCACTCTTACATATATATATTTCTCACTGTATATCACTGTTCTGAATAAAAGCGTCAGTTCAAATTCAAGATCAGTTTATTCTCATTCAACTGTACCCCATGTACACAGCCGAACAAAATAACGTCCCTCTGGATGAAGGTGCACAACACAGTACATATAACTCACACACATATCATATTAAGTGATATCACCACAAATAAATTAACAAGTAATAAGGTGCATTTACAACACAAGTTAAAAAGTGAACAGTGTAACATCACAGGTGCCTCATGTGTGATGAGACCTGGGTGGTGGCAGGTACTTAGTAGTCTTATGGCTTGGGAGAGGAAGCTGTTTTCTATCCTAACAATCCTTCTCCTAATGCTACAGTATCTCCTGCCTGACAGTAGAAGGTAAATGAGATTGTTGCATGGATGGCAGAGATCATCGACAATGCTAGGGGCCCTGTGCATGCAGTGCTCCTGATAAATATCTCAGATAGATGCAAGAGAGACCCTAAAGATCTTCTCAGCAGTCTTCACAATTTCTTGTGGAGACTTGCGGTTAGATGCCTTGCAACTCCTGTACCAGACAGTGATGCAGAAAGTCAGGACCCTCTCGATGGTGCTCCTGTAAAAATTGTTTACGAAAGGATGAGGACAGCATCGATCATCTCAATTGGGATAAAGTGAAATTTTCTCAGAGGTTTGTGCATCCACGCAAAGTTCAAAGTTCAAAGTCATTGTTGAGTTCAATGTCATCTGCACAAGTGCATGTATACACAGGTGCAATAAAAAACTGACTTACTGTTTCATTACAGCCACATTGAGTCATAGAAAAAGACAGCTCAGAAACAGGCCCTTCAGCCCATCTAGTCTATGCTGACCCATTCAAATCACATCATACAGGCAGCATTCACAATAAAATCAGGAATTAAATACAAATTATACACAATTTTTGTAAGAAAGGACACAGAACAAAAACATGCATTTTAGTGCAAAGTGATCAATTCTGCTAAAATGTAAAGATTAGTGTTTTGCCGTTTGCTTTAAGATCCAAATGGTTGAAGAGATGCAGTTGTTCTTGAACCCAGCAGTGTGTGACTTCTGCTTCTGTGCTTTCTGTTCTATGGTAGCTGTGAGAAGATGGCATGGCTCAGATGGTGGAGGTGTTGCCTTCCTGAGGCAGAATCTCCTATAGTTGTGAGGAGGGACGTGCCCGTTGGGAAAAGTCCACTACTCTCTGCATCTTCTTACCTTGCTGTGCATTTGAATTGCTATACCAGACCAGTCAGCCAGTCAGTCAGTGATTTGTCCAGCAGCCACCGGCATGGTATGGCTCTAGTGCACGGTCTCCATCATTATCTCTAGATTGAGTGATGACAGAGTTTAACAAGATGTGCATATTTCACTGTAACCACCTTCAATCACATTTTATAATGCTGCTTATATTGTAAATTAAATTAAAGGCATCCGTTAGTCTTGTGAGACCATGAATCTGCGCCTGGAAAGTATTCACTCTCCAGGGCGTAGGCCTAGGCAAGGTTGTATGGAAGACCAGCAGTTGCCCATGCTGCAAGTCTCCCCTCTCCACGACACCAATGTTGTCCAAGGGAAGGGCATTAGGACCCATACAGCTTGGTACCAGTGTCGTCGCAGAGCAATGTGTGATTAAGTGCCTTGCTCAAGGACACAACACGTTGCCTTGGCTGGGGCTCGAACTCACGTGCCCACATATTGTAAATACATGCTGATATTTATGCATATATGCAAATGTTTACAAGAATGAAGAATATACTGACCAACACTAAACTAGGCATGACAACCTGCCTCAGAGTACTGAAATGTTACGTTTATCCAGTTACGTTATACAGCTCGGAATGTCGGACAATATCTAATAACATGAGGAAATGAATTGAAGCAGCAGAGATGTGGTTTTTGAGGAAGATGCAAAGAATATCATGGACGAAATGAATACCTAATGAGGATGTCATGAACAGAGCAAGCACAAAAAGAGAGATAATGTATGAGATCATGAAAAGGCAACGTAACTTCATTGGACATGTGATTAGGAAAGAGGAATTAGAATGCACGGTAATTATGGGAAAGATTGAAGGGAAGAAAGCAAGAGGAAGGCAGAGACAAGTGATGATGGAGACAGCAGCCAGAGAACTGGAAATGAATACCAATGAATTGATCCACTTGACCCGAAACAGGAGTGTGTGGGCCATGGCAGTCAAAGCACAATCTTGGCATAGCACCTGATGATGATGATGATGATGATGCAAATTTTATTGCATATCCATTCTTTAACCTCTAACTTTATTTTTATATAATTCTTTATTCATTATAATGGTTGAATGCTGTTTTTTGTCGCATGTCACACCAACACCACAGCAAATTCTTAAAACATGTAAATAAAGTTGATCCTTGGACCTAGATCCTTCCCAGAAGGATTTACCCAGCATCAAAGTTCAAATTACATTGAGCCATATCTGCTGGTTGTCTTATCAATCCCTACGTTTGACACTAGACTCCTGAAAGCCTGTTCCTGGATCTCCATCATGGAAAAAAGATTTTTGGCAGGATATGGAAAAAGTTCTAAGGATGTTCCCAAAACTTCTTAATCCTGATCCGTGACTCATTAAAGTAATGAAGGAGCATCTGGAAAGGAACTGAAAAGCTTGCCTGGCATCATTAGCCATTAAAAACAATGGAAGGAGGAGAGATCCTCCCAGATCATCTGTTCACACGTCCTGTTGGCCAGCCAGTGTTCGATTCTGTAAAATTAACACAGGATAGACCAAAGTTCAAAGTTCAAAGAAAATATATTATCAAAGTCACCATATACAACCCTGAGATTCATTTTCTTGCAGGCATACATAGCAAATCCAAGAAATCCAACAGAATCTATGAAAGACGGCACCCAACAGGATAGCCAAAGATCAATGAGCTAAAGGGAACAAACTGTGCAAATACAAAATAAAAATAAAATAATAATAAACTAATAATCAATGAATATTGAGAACATGAGATGAAGAGACCTTGAAAGTGAGTCATAGGTTGTGGAAACATTTCAGTGATGGGGCAAGTAAGTTGAGTCAAGTTATCCCATCTGGTTCAAGAGCCTGATGGTTGAGGAGTAATAACTGTTCCTAAACCCGGTGGTGTGGGTTCAGAGGCTCCTGTGACTTCCTGATGGCAGCATTGAGAAGAAAGCATGCCCTGGATGGTGGGGGTCCTTGATGATGGATGCTACTTTCCTGCGACAGTGTTCCATGTAGACGTGCTCAGTGGTGGAGAGGCTTTACCTGTGATGAGCTAGGCTATACCCACTATTTTGTGGTATGATTTTTCATTCACCTGATGTTTCCATATCAGGCATGATGCAACCAGGCAATATACCCTCCACCACACATCTATAGAAGATTGTCAAAGTTTTAGTGTCATGCCAAATCTTTGCAAACTTATAAGTAAGTAGAAGTGCTATTGTACTTTCTTCATAATGGCACTTACAGATCCTCTGAAATAATAACAGTGAGGAATTTAAAGTTGCGGACCATATCCATCTCTGAACCCCTGATGAAGACTGGATCATGGACCAATGGTTTTCTGTCAACTCCAGTCACCTAAGCTCTCAGAAAACTTGAGGCATTTCTCAGCATCTGAAGAGCTATTCCCAGAGCTGTGGTGTGTTTCCATCCAACCAAAAGTACAATGGTCACTGAGAGGATTTACAGCAACAAAAATGCCATAAAAATACTGGCTATTGTTGTCATTGCTGATAGACTTCCCCACACAACATACTATATAAAGCTAATCCTAATTCTACTGTTGTAAGTACTTCTCTATCTTCAAACTCTTTGCTCACACAGTATGTCAATGCTCAATCCAATTTCTATTTCATGGTTATTACAATAAAAATACATAGTCAACAGCTGGGTGATGGAGTAGTTATGTCTCCTTGTACTGAAGAGATACTCCACAGGTTTTTAATCTTTGTGTTACAACACATTCAGAGTGTCCTCAATTCCTTCTTTTCTAATTGCCTTGAGCCCACAAACCATACAACTCTGCTTTCTCTTCCAAATGTGATCGCTTATGTTACCACCCTGTTCAAACTAATGTCAATGGAAATGTCTTCAGTTGTTTAGCCCCTCACTCGACAAGTCCTATCCTAATATTTTTCAAGATCACTTTAGTGTGGTTTACAGTCCCCCATTACAGAGCCCTTTTAGGTTTTGTAACTTCAGAAATTAATCAAAAGAAAAACACAAGAGCCAGAAGATGCACGTCTACTTACATTTGACTTCCCTTTTCATCAGTGAAGAAAATATTCCTTCTTGCCTGCATTGTAAAGGGTCACCCCTCTAGTTATGTATACCCCCACCATAGGAAACAGCTTCTCCACATCCACCCTATCCGATCCCTTCAATATTCGGGAGGTTTCAATGAGTTCCCCTCACATTCTTCTTAATTCCAATGAGTATAGGGCTCAAGGTGCCGAACGCTCCCCATATGTTAACCCCTTCAATCCTGGAATCATCCTCATGAACCTCTTCTGGACTCTCTCCAATGACAACACATTCTTTCTGAGATATGGGACCCAAAACTGTTGACAACACTCCAAGCGCAGCCTGACTAGTGTCTAAAGGCTCAACGTTATCTCCTTGCTTTTGTATTCTATTCCCCTTGAAATAAATGCCAACATGTGTATCACTCAGGCTTAAAGATTTAATCACTGTAGAGGATTTCTTACTCTTAAAGGAAAATGTCATTCCTGATGAGAGGAGGGGTCACTCTGCTTGGAGGAAGGGAATTATGACTGTCAAACAATCTCAGGCTCTGGGGCCTCCTCTGTGGTGGGTGTGGGAGTTGACTCCGAGACTGCAGGATGTGGTTCTGACAGCTCTGGCCACCTTCTAGACATGTTGACGTCCCAAACAGTGCATGGCAAGCTGCTCAATCTGCTGATCTGTCCCACCAAACAAAGCTCTGAGCTAATGCTTTCACTTTGACCACACCTAAATGACCAGCATGTAGGTCCTTCATCACTTTAGGTCTCAGCTTGGATGTTACAACAACTATCAATCCCCGCTTAAGGAAACCCCTGTCAAGGGCAAGTTCATCCCAGCACTGGTAAAAATTAGACAACTGGAATTTCTGCTGCACGCTCCAACTATTTTGGGTTGTCATGTAGATCTGAGATAGTGTGGGGTCTTTTCTGGTTTCCCTTTGGATCATCTCTGCTGTAAACGGGAGACTTTTGTTTTGCAATAGGGTGAATACCTCAAGGGGAGTGTCCTTTATTGTAAATTTTTCAAGTGTTTCTTTTTCCAAGGGCAAACAGGACAATTCACCTGCATTTCCATGATTATTTGTCCTCTTGAATTCAATCTTGTAATTGTGTCCTCCAAAAAATATAACCCATGTCTTCAGTCATACTGCTGCTGTTAATGGAACACCTTCTGTGGATTGAAAATGGACACCAGTAGCTGATGATCAGTAATGAGGGTAAATTCTTTCTCATACAAGAACTGATTGAAACATCTTACACCCCAAACCAGACTCAAGGTCTCTCTGTCAATCTGTGTGTATTTTTTCTCTACAGTGGTAAGGGAATGTGATGCAAAGTCTATGGGGTGTTCACTTCCATCATTCCTAACATGTGACATGACTGCACCTTTATCATAAGGTGAGGCATCACAAGCAAGCTTCACTGGATGATGTGGATCATAATGCGTGAGTACAGAGTCTGACATCACCACTTCCTTTACCTTTCGGAAATCCTGACGTTGCTTTGTCCATTGCCATTTCTTCTAGCTCTGCAGTAATGAGCTCAAGTGGTAGAGCACAGTCGCCGGGTTTGCTACGAACCTGTTATAGTAATTGACAAATCCTAAAAAGAACACAACTATGACACATTCTTTGGTCTTAGGGCATCCACCCCTGATGCAATTTTCTCAGCATACTTTTGTAAAACTTGTGCGTCAATGGTGTAACCACAGTAAGTGATGTTTGGTTTAAAGAATTCGCACTTGTTGCATCATGCTCTGAGACCATAATTTTCTAATCTATTTAACATTGTCTTGAGATGTTCCTTATCATCCTTACCTGTAACAATAATGTTATCCAGGTAACACTGAGTACCTGGGCAGCCTTGCAGCATCTGGCCCATGGCTTTCTGCCAGAGTGCAGGTGCAGATGCTACTCCAGGAATAAGCTTATTATAACAATAAAGCCCTTTGTTAGTGTTTTTGATGAGAAATACTTTGGATTCTTCTTCCATCTCTATCTGTAAGCAGGCCTCAAACTAAGTCCACTTTCTGAAATGTTTCCCTCCAAAAAGACTTGAAGAAATATCCTCTAACCTGGGCAGAGGATATTGATCTACTTTCAGGACAAGTTTGATGGTGACCTTAAAATCATAACCCATACTGACAGACGCATCCTTCTTGGCTACTGGGAGCATTGGGATTGAGCATAGGCTTCACTCAACCTTGGAAAAAATTCCTTCAGCCTCCATGCAATCTAGCTCACTGGCTACTTTATCATGGATGGTATAAAGAACTGAGCAGGCTTTGTTAAGCTTGAATGTAGCATTTTCATTTAACACTATTAAGTCTTGATATGTTTGAGTTTTCCAATGCTGACTTGAACACTACTTTGGCATCATCCAGGACCTTTCTTAATTTGCTTTCATTTGACTCTATTGCAGGAAATGTAGCATGCAACTGTAGGATGGATCTCCAATCAAGTTGTAGTTGTCTCAGCCAGTCATGGCCCCACAATGCTAGACCCCCCCCCTTTTTACCACATACAAACATGAAGTTGCCTGTCGGTTGTTGTATTTCACTGTTACGAGTGTCATTCCAACAGGAGTTATCTTTTCTCCAGTACAAGTTCTTAATTGGATATCTGCAGGTTTCAGTTCACTGATTTTAAATAAATGATTTAAACTCATTTTGTGGAATGACAGAAACTATAGAGTAAGTGTTCAATTACATTTTAATCAGTTTGCCATTCACTTCTGAACAATATTGCTTGTCTCGTGGTCATTTTCACATTGTAAATCTCAAGGCTACACAGTCCTGGTTACTCTCATCAGATTTTTCATCAACAGCATGCAGATTAGCGCTCTCTTTGAAACTGCAGTTTGACTTTTTATTTTTTTCTCTGTGCAGTCCATTTATTTTTGCCTGCCCAACATGCTCTTTATATGTGTCCTACTTGATTACATTTTCTGCAAACTCCGCCTATAAACCTGCATTGGTCTGTTGTATGTGAGCCCTGGCAACAACAGTAACACCAGGTTTGGACAGGTAGGTTTCTGTTTCGACATTGCAATTATGTTCATATTCACTTTCAATGCTGACTGCAACTCAGTCGCATCTCTATCTGATGTTCCCATTGATACAGAGATTTCAACTACTCTTTTAAATGTGAGTTGTGCTTTAATTAAGAACCATTTTTGAATGTTTTCTTGTAAGATTCTACAAACTAAATATTCTCTCAGTGTATCATTAAGCCCATCACTGAACTGACAACATAGAATTAATTGCCACAGATGGCTATAGAGGCCAAGTCACTGGGTAGATTCAAAGCGGAGGTTGGCAGGTTCTTGATTAGTTAGGTGTAACATGGAGAAGGCAGGAGAATAGGGTTGAGAAGGATAAGATATCAGCCATGATGGAATGGTAAAACAGATTTGATGGGCTAAGTAGCCTATTTCTGCTCCTTTGTCTTATGGTCTTATGCCAATCACTTGGCAGCAACTCAATGCATAAGAGCATGCAGACATGGCCAAGAAGTTCAGTTGTTGTTCAGACCAAACACACGAATAGGGAAGAAATCTGATGTAAGTGACTTTGACTGTGGAATGATTGATGGTGCCAGAGAGGGTGGTTTGAGTTTCTCAGAAAATGCCGATTCCTGGGATTTTCATGCAGAGTAGTATCCAGATTTTTCAGAGAATGGTGCAGGAAACAAAAAAAACATCCGGTGAGTAGCAGTTCTGTGGGCGCAAATGCCTTGTTAGTGAGAGAGGACAGGGAAGAATGCCAAATTGGTTCAAGCTAGTAGGAAGGTGACAGTAACTCAAATAACCATGTGTTACAACAGCTGAAGAGCACATCTAAACGCAAACATGTTGAACCTTGAAGTGGGCAGGCTACAGCAGCAAAAGACTGGGAACATACTGTACACTCAGTGGCCATTTTATTTTGACATATAGTCTGTGGCCTCTTTATTAGGTGTAGGATATACCTTATAAAGTGAACACTGAGTGCATATCCAGTTCAGGCATTGTTACACTTGGAAACAACTAGCTTGCATTTACATTCTTTGCCTCAAAGTAACTTAATGAAAGACAAAAAATCTGATTAAGTGTTCCCACAGTAACACAGCTAATTATCATTGGCTGACTGATTATTGAATAAGGGAATCCAATAAGTTCAGGGGGAGAAGTGTCATTTTCCTCTAAGCCTGTTAATGAGGTTTTGCATATAGCAGTACTGGAACTGTACATAACAATTAGGCCAATTTGCATGTGCTAATTCTTTTGCAACATAATTTGCACATAATTTGCTTACAATGTCATATTAAAAAATAGTCTGTGGCTCAATAAACTTCCAATACCTGGAGCAACTCTGAAGTGAAGGGAAGTTGTTTATGAGATTAAGAGGAAGTTGAAATGGACTTCCCCTGCAGCCGTTCCATGACACAGATTTTCCTAATAAATACTAGTGATTTGGACATGGGTGTCCAGATTTGCATATGACACAAAACTCAGCGGCATAGTGTAACGTTGGACAGCAGGTTTGAGAATCCAATGAGTGAAACAGGAGACAGATTTAAAAGTGGGTGAGATATTTATTTGAGAAACAAACAGTGAAACACTAAATCAGGTGTCTAACTAAACAAGTCTAAGCTACCTAAAACCATTACACTGTACATTCAGTTACCCTTTAAACGAATGGATACTCTGCTAAACCTCCCTGATTTATAAAAGCCAAGATGTAGGCATGCTACAAACAGATACTTAGCTAACAAACTGCAGGTGCGAGGGGGCGATGATCTTTCTCGGTGGTCCTTCTGGACTGGTCATGAATTCACTCTGAAGTCAGGCTCCCTGGATGGTAGGAAAGAAAGAGGGTGAGCTCTCTGAAAGTGTATATCCCAGAGTGCCCAGAACCAGAAATGGGCTCTGTGGTGTCCATAAGCCAACTAATGGGAATAGAGCATCGTAGACTTTAAACGAACTAATCAGCACGGTGGAAGTGGCTTTTGAACAGATTAAGCTACGCTCTTCAGAGGACACATAGTGAGCCACAGGGAGGAAGGTAAAAATGTTTGCAGAAATAGTGAGAGGCCGAGGGAGTGAGCAGATGGGAATCTGGTGAAATTTTAGGATATTGAATGTAAACTGTATACTCAGGTAAGAGGATTCCGGAAGGCATTATGAACTGGAGAACAGTAGATGAGCAGAGATCTGAGGACCCATATTGAATGCAGAATTGCAGGTTGAGTAAGTAGAAAGTAGGTCAGTACAGTAACATAGTGGTTAGCTTAACCCTATTACATTGCCAACGACCCAAGGATTTGTGTTCAATTCCCACTCCTATCTGTAAGGAGTTTGCATGTTTTTCCTGTGACCGCATGGGCTTCCTCCGACTGATCCAGTTTCCTCCCATATTTCAAAAAGGCATTTGGGTCTTAATCTCAAAAATCAACCCCGAAGCAGGGTCTTGGCCCAAAACATCAGCTGTTTATTCATTTCCATGACCTGCTGAGTTCCTCTAGCATTTTGTGTGTGTTTCTATGGGTTAGGGTTAGTATGTTTTTGGCATGTCACAGTATGTTGGGGCCGGAAGCATGGTGACACTTGTGGACTGACACCAGCACATATTCGTTGAGGTGAATAACACATTTCACTGTATATTTTGATGTATATGTGACACACCAATCTAATCTTTCTAACTTTACAAGAGAATAAGAAATAGAGGTAGAAAAAGGCTATATAGACCCTTGTTCCTGCTGCACCATTTAATAAGGTCAAGGCTGAAATGTTAACCCTAGCAGCTATTGTACCATTTTCTCGATTAACCTCATATCCTCCAACTCTTTCAATATCCAAACACCTATCAATCTTTATCTTGAATAAAGTCAGCACAATGCCCATGGGTAGGAAATTGCAAAAGGTTTACTCTCCTCTGAGTGAAGAAAAAACTTCTTTTCATCTCAATCTTGAATAAACTGTGACATCCTGGTTTCAGGCAGGAGAGTCAAGTGGAAAATAATTCAGAGGACACAGCCTCAGACTAAAGGAGCGTCCCTTTAGAACAGAGATAAGGAGGAATTTCTTTAGCCAGAGGATGGTGAATCGGTGCAATTCATTACCACAGAGAGCTGTGAAGGCCAAATCATTGAGTATATTTAAAGCAGAGGTTGATAAGTTCTTGATTAGTCAGGGTGTCAGTGGTTATGGGGAGAAGGGATTGAGGGAGCAGGAGAATAGGATTGAGAGGGATAGTAAATCAGCCTGTAGCAGACTTAATGGGCTGAATAGTCTGATTCTGCACCTTGGTCTTATGGTCTTATAATATCTATTTTCTATCCTTTAACTATTCCTCACTCCATGTCAACACATTATTCTAATGTCATATGGTCTAAATTCGTTTAATAAACCCCATGGAGCCTTAATGAAGATCTTCTGAAAGTCCAAATGCATCACATCATATAGCTCGCCCTCATCTGTTTTGCTTGCTACAAAGTTCAATAAACTCCAACAGAATTTTAAAATGTTACAATAGGGTCTTTTAAGAGATTCTTAGATAGGTATACGGAGTTTAGAAAAATAGAGGGTTGTGCGGTAGGGAAATTCCAGGCAGTTTCCGGACAAGGTTACATGATCGGCACAACTTTGTGGGCTGACGGGCCTGTAATGTGCTATAGATTTCTATGTTTTTATGCTTACACTTTCAAGTTGACTCTGCCCAATTCTATCATTAGTTTCCAAGTAACTGACTCCAACTTCCTTAAAAATAGATTGTTGTATTTCCCTTCCTTGTGATGCCAAATCAACTGGTCTGCAGTTTTCTGCTTACACTTAAAGGTAAAGATCTTTTGAAAGATTAGCTTTATTTGTCACATGTGCATCGAAACAGTGTACAGTGAAATGAGTCATTTGCATCAAATCAAGTCAGCAAGGACAGTGCTGGGCAAGTGTCACACTTCTGGCTCCAACATAACGTGCCCACAACTTACTAACCCTAACCTGTCTTTGGAACGTGGGAGAGAACTGGAGTAGCTGCAGGAAACCCATGTGATCACAGTGAAACATACAAGCTCCTTACAGGCACTGGTGGCAATGGAACACTGATCTACTGACGACACTGTAAAGTGTGTCACTAACCACTATATTATCATCCCACCCACTCCTTTCTTAAATAGCATTTGTTACTCTGCAAACCGTGGAAAATAAGCTTGAATCTGCAGAGTTCACCACGATGACATTCAGAATAACTGATATCTCTGCAGACCCCCCTTCCAAAACCTTTGGATGCAATATTCTCTGCATTTATAATTCTTCAATTCCGTTAATGACTGGGCTTTATAAACAGATGCAAGGAGTACCAGAACAAGGGCAGCATGATGAATGTTTAGAAAAAACAGATCTGGCCACAACAGGAGCAATGAAACATTGTGTGAAAAGTGCCATCAATTCAGAAACATGCCATGATTTTGGAAGGAGTGCGAAAGAGATTCCAGGAACAAGGGACTTCAGAGATGAGAATATTCTGGAGAAGCTACAATTATTCTCTTGTCAGCAGAGAGTCCTGAGGAAATCTGCCAGAGTAGATGAAGCGAAACCTTTTCCATTAGAAGTGGGGTGAAGAATTAGGAGATACATTGGCAATCACATCTGCCAGCACCACTACATCTGGAATGACTGCTAGAGGAAGTAATGCAGGCAGATTCATGGGTAGAACTCAGAGGGGGGGGGTGTTGGAGAGGCCTGATCATTAATTAATGATTAGAGTTCCTAATCATTAATTAGAGGACCCAGCAACTCATGTCCTCCTTTGCATCAATTCAGTCAGCAAGGCTAAAGGAAAGAGAAATCAGTCACTGTTCTATTCCATATGCTTACTTAATGTCCCATGCAACATTTGCCTCTGTGTGTGCCAACACATCTCTGCCCCAACAAGATGATAAGGGAACACACATCAAAGTTGCTGGTGAACGCAGCAGGCCAGGCAGCATCTCTAGGAAGAGGTACAGTCGACGTTTCAGGCCGAGACCCTTCGTCAGGACTAACTGAAGGAAGAGTTAGTAAGAGATTTGAAAGATGATAAGGGTACAGGTTTCCCCCGCCATCCGAAGGTACAGCGTTCCTATGAAACGGTTCGTAAGCCAAAATGTCATAAAGCGAAGAAGCAATTACCATTTATTTATATGGGAAAATTTTGTGAGCGTTCGCAGACCCAAAATTAACCTACCAAATCATGCCAAATAACACATAAAACCTAAGATAACAGTAACATATAGTAAAAGCAGGAATGATATAATAAATACACAGCCTATATAAAGTAGAAATACTTTTCCACAATCACTGCTGAACTGTTCTCTGCAGCAAAAATCTCATGCAAGCGCCGTCAGCAGAAAATCTCATGCAAGCACTGTTGGCAAAAACACTCTCTCCAGTAACCTTTAAACTATGAAGCTGCCAAATCATACCAAATAACACATAAAAATACACAGCCGGTATAAAGTAGAAATAACGTATGTACAGTGTAGTATCACTTACTGGAATTGGGAAGACAGCGCCGAGCACACCGATGATGGTGTGTTACAAACTCACTGCCCATTACGCCTCTGGTGTTTAGGGCAGCAATGAAGGTCCTCCGTCTCTGGTGGTGTTCTGTGCTTCCTTCATCATGTCAGTAGCTCCTCTCAGTTTTCATGCAAGTCCCATCTGGAGACTCAGGAATACTATTGCACTTGGATGTAGAAGAATACTTCATTGTTGTTTCAGTAACAATTTAGTTTTGCCAGTCAGGGTTATTAGTCCTGAGCTGAATCCCTGAACCTGGAGGATCGGTGGACCACTCTTAGTCTGGCCTCTACCTGTTTGGCATGGGTGACCCTACCAAGAGCAAAGCATTGTTACGTACCCCGTAACTGGGTTGCCAAACCAGCAGAAATGGATCACTCAGTTGGAGTCTGGAGTACTAGAACTAAGAAAGTTTTATTAAAGAAACAAGCAACACAGTAATCGAAAGGATAATAAATGCAACAGTTCAGTGATGATAAACACACATGTGCACAGAATTAAGATGACAGCATCAATCAAGCTCTATCGTTGTCTAGGGGTAAATGACCAATTTCAAAATGACTCAAAGTTCAGTCCAGTTTAGTAGTTCAGTTCGCAGTAATCGTTGCCATGGCGGTGGACAATGTGGGGGAAGAGAGACAGAGAGAACAACTCATCATTCAGCACAGCTTCACTCACAGACCAGCGGGATGGCTCACAACCAGCTTTTGGGCAGGTCCTTGGTGATGTCACCTGAGGTCACCGACTGTGACCCCTCCTCCAGATGCGGTCGATCCTCTGCAGTGAACCCGGCACCCAGGCAAGGGCGGACACACACCGGGTTCCCGCTGATCGTACCTTTCCACCCTGTGCGTTGTCCGATTCTTCTCACCACTCGTGAGAGGCGCACCGCTTCCAGGGTCTCGTTACCTCGGGTGGCGTGTCTGTCTGTCTTAGCGAACCTGTCCCTTTTTATCCCCCTGCTGGGGTATCGCCTGTCCATCACTTCAAACAGTTCAGGGCTCAAAGGGGGGAGCCGCTCCAGACAGCTCTTCCTCCCACATCCCTTCATTACACATCTCCAGACGCTGCTCCATTGTTCCTTATCTCTCCTTCCCCTGAGGGCAGGTGGCAGACCAACTGCTGATGCCACTGATGCTAGCCCAGGCCAGCAAACATCTTAATTTTATGTGTATTCTCGTAACAGCATAAAGCCTTGACTCCAGACAACATAGCTCTCTGGGTTATTAAGGCAGAAAAGTCTCCAAACCCTACAACAAGATTGTGGTCTTCTTCAAAGGTACAAAGCAGGCAACTTGAAATTCTTCCATGAAACCAAGAAAGAAAAGAAAGGCAGCACGATCAGCAACCTCCAAAATCCACTCTCGCTGCACAAAAAATGAACAAAAATGGAACAGGCATGTCAACTTCCAAATCCCTCCTCCCACACAAGAAAACAAAGAAAACAGACTGCAGAGAACTGGAACACCCAAGCGATCTCCAAACAGTAAATCACAGACTCCAACAGTTCCAGAATCACATCCAAGACTAAAAACAAATGTAAAAAACGTAAAAGAAGTGAAATAAATTGTTTCATGGTCTATCCAGGTGATGTCAACTGAAGGAGCTTTGTATGCAGGTAGCATCTTGACCGAAAGGAAGATGCAGGTACCTGGAGGATCCCCTTGGAGGATACAACCCATAATCCTCTACTTCCCTTAAATCCATAGGCCTATCCAAGAGCCTCTTAAATATCCCTAATGTATCAGCCTCCACCATCACCCTGAGCAGTAGATTCAAGCAACCTAATTATTTCTATGTGAAAAAAATACCTCTGATATCACCCCCACTAAACTTTCTTCCTCTCACCTTAACTGGATGTTGTCTGGTATTGACCATTGACACTCTGGGAAAACAGTGATGGAACATGCCCTTTTGCTCTTTGTAAGTGCAGTAAGCACTTATAGGCACTGAATAAGCACTTTTGTATGGATATGTGAGTGCCCATTCAAGATCATAGGCTGAGTAATCCCCTCACCATCAGTTAGTCCACCTAACTACATGATGAATGCTGGAAAATGAATGAGGCAGATGGATTGAACTGACAAACTACAGTACTGAGCAAAAGTCTGAGGCATATTTATATATGGCTCGGGTGCCTAAGACTTTTACACAGTACCTTATTTGTCAACTGGGAGCAGTGAGCAAGTTTGTAAATGTGGCAGGAGCAAAGTTTGGGAGCAGTGAAGGTGGAGTGCCATGGGAGGGTTATGGGACAGGTGGCAGAGAAGGAGTGCCAGGGATGGGGGATGGCATGGGTGTAGACACACCCAGCCCTGAGACACCAGGCAAAGTCATTTAATTAAAAGCAATTGGTTTATTGAGCATTACAGAATATCTCTCTTGTGCTTCCTACTCTACCCTCTTCCTTTCCCTTTTCCCAACCAAGATTCCCCTCTCCTGGCTCAGTAGCGTAGTGGCAAGCACAACGATTTACAGTATATGGGACCTGGGTTTAATTCTCACTGCTCCCTGCAAGAAGTTTGTATGTTCTCGCTGTTAATGCATGGGTTTCCTCCAGGTGCTTCGGTTTCCTCCCACAGTCCAAAGATGTACCGGTTAGTAGGTTAATAGGTGTTTGTAAATGGTCTGATGACAAGACTAAGATTAAACTGGGGGATCACTGGGCAGTGTAAGGCCGGCTCAATGATTAAAGAAATAAATAAATTCCCACTCTCTGTCCACAATAGAGACCCAGATCACCAAGTTTGGGGGTCTGACACAAAGGTTGAGGGTGTTGTGGTTAGTGTGGAGGGCTGTCAGAGGTTACAGCGGGACATTGATAGAATGCAAAACTGGGCTGAGAAGTGGCAGATGAAGTTCAACCCAGATAAGTGTGAGGTGGTTCATTTTGGTAGGCCAAATATGATGGCAGAATATAGTATTAATGGTAAGACTGTTGGGAGTGCGGAGGATCAGAGGGGTCTGAGTCTGTAGGACACTCAAAGCTGCCGTGCAGTTTAACTCTGTGGTTAAGAAGGCATACAGTGCATTGGCCTTCATCAACTGTGGGACTGAGTTTAAGAGCCGAGAGGTAATGTAAGAAGTACATAGGACCCTGGTCAGACCCCACTTGGAGTACTGTGCTCAGTTCTGGTCACCTCACTACAGGAAGGATGTGGAAACCATAGAAAGGGTGCAGAGGAGATTTACAAGGACATGCCTTATGAGAATAGTTTGAGTGAACTTGGCCTTTTCTCCTTGGAGCAGCGGGGATGAGGGGTGACGTGATAGAGGCGTGTAAGATGATGAGAGGCATTGATCATGTGGATAGTCAGAGGCTTTTTCTCCAGGGCTGAAATGGCTAACACGAGGGGGCACAGTTTTAAGGTGCTTGGAAGTAGGTACAGAGGAGATGTCAGGGGTAAGTTTTTTATGTAAACGGTGGTGAGTGCGTGGAATGGGCTGCCGGCAACAGTGGTGGAGGCAGATACGACAGGGTCTTTTAAGAGACTCCTGGGTAGGTACATGGAGCTTAGAAAAATAGAGGGCTATGGGTAACCCTAGGTAATTTCTAAAGTAAGTACATATTTGGCACAGCATTGTGGGCCGAAGGGCCTGTATTGTGCTGTGGGTTTTCTATGTTTCTATATCAGAATCAGGTTTATCACCTACATATGTCATGAAATTTGTTGTTCTTTTTGTGGCCGCAGTACCGTACAATACATAAAATTACTACATATATACATATATATGTGTGTGTGCCTAAGACATTTGCACAGTACTATAGGATTACTGTACCTTAATTCTAACAAAAATGGTTTGCAGCAGAGAAGCAAGACACTGTTGTAACCCAAATGAATGATCAGTTCCTTCCAGAAAATTCCCTGAGGCTAGGAAAGCGAGCTCTCAGCATAACTAATGACAAAATAAACATCAGCTTGATCACAATAACTTTCAATATTGTCTTGGTGTGGGAGATTAATAAAGCATAATGTTCTGGCTGAAGGTGAGAATCTCACTCCTCCTAATCTATTGTCAGTTACAACAGAAGAACATGACAGACCATACTGGACGGAATGTACAAAGGCCTGCTGAAATATCAGTGCTGTGCCATTCACATTGAGAGAGGGACACCTTATTAAAGGCTTACGGAGAGTATGCCTGTCACAGAGTGCACAGCATGATACAGCATGCAAACAGGCCCCCTCAGCCCACAGAGTCGACGCTAATCATCAAGCACGTTATTCTACACTAATCCTGCTCCATTCCACTTTATTGTCCCCACATTCCTTTCAGCTTACCCTCCCCTCCCAGATTCCCACCAACCCCCTCCTCCTCTCTTTAACCCACAATAGAGCTGGTCATTGACTTTGGGATTGGAGGCGGTTTAGGTGCTCCTGCATGGTGATGAGGCAGAGAGGGTTGTGAGCTTCGTGTTTCTAGGTGTGAGCATCACCAAGAGTCTGTCCTGGTCTAACCACCTAGACACCACGGTCAAGAAAGCTGACCAGTACCTCTACTTCCTCTGAAAGCTAAGCAATTAAGCGTGTCTTCTTTGACTCTCACCAGTTTTTAATGATGCACCATAGAAAGCATCAAGGCTTGGTATGGCAACTGCTCTGCCTGAGACTGCAAAAACCTGTAGAGAGTTGTGGACAAGGGCACATTACGGACACCAATATCTTTCCTCCATGGAGTCTGTCGATACCTCCTGCTGTTTGGTAAAGCACCCTACAAAATTAAAGACCCTACCCACCTGGATATTTCTTCTTTCCCCCCTCCTGACGGGCTGAAAATACAAAAGCTGGAAAGCACATACCAGCAGGCTCAAGGACAGCTTCTACCTTGCTGTTGTAAGAATGGTTCCCTCGCACAATAAGATAGAAGCATAATCTCAGAATGTACCTCACTGTACCTTGCTCTTCACAGTCCGCCTGTACAATTGATTCTCCATTCTGTTATTATTGACCTTGTACAATCTCAGTGCACTGTGTAATAAATTGATAAGTTTGAACAGTGTACAAGACTAGTCTTTCTCTCTTTCTTGGTACATGTGGTTCAGGTTCAAGTTCGAGTTTAAGTTCAAGTTTATTATCATTCAACCATACACATGTATACCAACAAACGAAACAATGCTTCTCCAGACCAGGGTGCACAATGCAGTACATATAGCTCACACACAAAAACATAAAATAAAATTGCCACAAATAAGTGAACAAATAATAAGGTTAATTTACAATACGTTAAAAAGTAAACAGTATAGCTCTACTGGTGGTTCAAACGTGATGAGATCTGGGTGGTGGCAGGGAGTTCAGTAGTCTTACAATAAGAAATATCTGTATTAAACATTGAACTAAATAAGTAGTGCTAAAAGAGGGCAAAATAGCGAAGTAGCATTCATGGGTTGTTGTCCACTCAGAAACCTGATGGTGGAATGGAAGAAGATGTTCCTAAAACATTTGAGCGTGTGCCTTCAGGCTCGTGCACCTCCTCCCTGATGGAAGTAATGAGCAGAGGGCATGTCCTGGGTGATGGGGGTCCCTAATGAGGAACGTCGCCTTTTGATGCATCACCATTTGAAGATGTCCTCAATGCCAGGGAAGCTACTGTCCACGATAGAGCTGGCTGAGTTTTCAACCTTCTGCAGCTTTTTCCAATACTGTGCAGTGCCACCCCCAACCCCATACCAGACAGCCAGAATGCTCTCCACCATACATCTGCAGAAATTTGCTAGTCTTCGGTGACACGCTGCATTCTAAGTTTGATCCAAGCCTTTTCTTATATCTTAACTTTCAATGTTGAGTTATATTTTTAATTTCCTAAAGCAATAATTAGAGTAGTATATACAGTTAGACAACTTTTATGATGATGAATTACCTTATGACTATCATATTTTCTCCTGCCTGTCATAGCTCTTGACGCCCCAATCTCATTGACAATGATGGCCATTGCACTTTGAATCTCAGCTGAACGAAAATATCAAAGAAACATGCCTCATGTCCATTATTATTTCTTCTAATTAGCCTGGTAACATCAAGTGTCCACAGGCAAACTGATGAGAATGCTTAATGGATTTAGTTAACAAATGTGAATAATGAGTTGCCAATGAGCTATTTCTGACTGCTCGTGAACTTAGTGCAAACATCATCAAAGTTCACCAAAGCATGGACGTCAGGTCAGCAGAGTTAATTGGCTGCTTCCTCGTGGTATAATGAAGCAGTAAATTTGAATGTGGCACGTTGCAAAGACAGCAGAGGTTGGAGAGTGCAAAGCAGAGAGCTGAATCAAACATCAATAGGCAAGCGATAAAGGAGTCACGTCATTGGACGGTCCATTGTTGTACAAGGTACAACAAGGCCTGATTTTGTCAAAAGGGGGTGTTGTTGGGATTTCTAGTGGATAATACATAATGCTCAGTGGCGACTCTAGCTAAGAAAGTAGCAACAGAGTATATTCGTGAACTTCTGTTGCAGGAACCTGTCCATTTCAAGGTTCAACACAACGTCGACGTGCGTTCCACGCTGCTGTTCTGCTCACCACTGCCTAGCCATTCTCCTCTGACCTCTCACATTAGCAAGGCAGTTTTGCTCAAAGGACTGCAACTAACTGGATATTTTTTGGTTGTTGGACCATTCTCTGTAAACTCTAGAGACTGTTGTAAATGAAAATCACAGCAGATCAGCAGTTTCTGAAATACTCAAACCACTCCATCTGGCACCAGCAATTGTTTCACAGTCAAAGACACTTAGATCACATTTCCTCCCCATTCTGATGATTGGTCTGAACAACATCTGAACCTCTTGACCATGTCTGCATGCTTTTATTCATTGAGTTGCTGCTGCATGATTGGCTAGTCAAGTATTTGCAATACAGTAATGAGCAGGTGTACAGGTGTACCTAATTAAGTGGCCACTGAGTGCAGAGTTCTGGTTGCCAGATGACACAGGTATTAGTTGTACTCACTCATCTCTGAATAACTGCCCTACTTTAGAGAAATGAGTGCTGAGAATGGTATCTGATATTCCAGTGCAGTACTAGGCAATGTTGGACTCTCAGAGGAAGTTGATTCTGACTTTCAGTTACAGGACCTTCTATATGGGCATAACAGGGTCTTTGCCTAACATTGCGATCAGATAATGCAAGCCCTATGTTACAGAGCCTCAGGCAGGAATAGATTTACCTGCACAATCCCACCCTGGACTGATTGTATAGAGAAACAATCACCTTGCCTCCTGGCTTAATTGAATGTCCTGCATAAAAGTATAATCACCTCTGCCCTCTGAAACACTAATTAAACCGAATCACCACATGATTAGCAAAATAAAAGGCACTTGCGTGCGTTTTGTGTGTCTGAAAGGGGCACTCACTTTGTGAAACATGTTTTATCATTTCTGTACTGATACTGAGTTTAGAATCAGAATCAGGTTTATTATCACCAACATGTGACATGAAATTTGTTAACTTTACAGCAGCAGTTCAATGCAATACAGAATAATATTCAAAAACAAGTAAACCAATTACAGTAAGTGTGTGTGTGTGTATATATATATATATGTATGTGTGTGTGTGTGTGTGTGTGTGTGTGTCTATTACATAGATTAAAAATAGTGAAAAATCAGAAATAACATATATTTTAAAAAGTGATGCAGGGTTCATGGGTTCAGTGTCCATTCAGAAATCGGATGGCAGAGGGGAAGAAGCTGTTCCTGAATCACTAAGTGTGTGCCTTCAGGCTTCTGTACCTCCTTCCTGACAGTAACAAGTCCTGGGTGATAGGGATCGTTAATAATGGACTTCGCCTTTCTGAGGCACTGCTCCTTGAAAATGCCTTGGATACTATGGCAGCTAATACTTGAGATGGAGCTAACTAATTTTTCAACTTCCTGTAGCTTCTTTCTGTCCTGTGCAATAGCCTTCCCACACCAGACCGTGATACAGACTGTCAGAATGCGCTCCATGGTACATCTATAGAAGTTGTCAAGTGTTTTAGTTGACAAACCGAATCTCCTCAAACTTCTAATGAGATATAGCCACTGTCTTGCCTCCTTTATAGCTGCATCAATATGTGGGACCAGGTTAGATCCTCAGAGATTTTAACACCCAAGAACTTGAAAGTGCTCACTCTCTCCACTTCTGATCCCTCTATGAGGATTGGTATGTGTCCCCTTGTCTTACCCTTCCTGAAGTCCACAATCAGCTCTTTCGTCTTACTGACATTGAGTGCAAGGTTGTTGCTGTGATATTAATCAACTAGCTGGTATATTTCACTCCTGTACACCCTCTCATCTCCATCTGAGATTCTACTAACTATGGTTGTATCATCAGCAAATTTATAGTTAGTATTTGAGCTATGCGTAGCCACACAGTCATGGGTATAGAGGAAGTAGAGCAGTGGGTGAGGCACACATCTCTGAAGTGTGCCAGGGTTGATCATCAGTGCAGAGGGGATATTATCACCAATCTGCACAGATTGTGGTCTTCCAATTAGGAAGTCGAGGATCCAATTGCAGAGGAAGGTACAGAGTCCCAGGTTATACAGCTGATCAATCAGGACTGTGTGAATGATGGTGTTAAACACTGAGCTAAAGTCAACAAAGAGCATCCTAACATTGGAGTTTGTATTGTCCAGGTGATCTAAGGCCAAATGAAGAGCCATTGAGATTGCACCTGCTGTAGATCTTTAGTGGCGACAGGCACATTACAACAGGTCCAGGTCCTTGCTGAGGCAGGAGTTCAGTCTAGCCACGATCAACTTCTCAAAGCATTTCATCACTGGAGGTGCGTGTACTACTGGGCGATAGTCATTAAGGCTGCTCACACTACTCTTCTTGGGCACTGGTATAATTGTTGCCTTTTTAAAGCAGGTGGGAACTTCTGACCATAGCAGTGAGCGGTTGAAGCTGTCCTTGAATACTCCCACCAGTTGGTTGGCACAGGTTTTCAGAGCCTTACAAGGTGCTCCGTCAGGGCCTTCTGCCTTGTGAGGGTTCACACTCCTTAAAGAGAGCCTAACATCGGCCTCTGAGACGGAGATCTCAGGGTTACGGGTTGCATCTCGAATCTTTATCTTAACCTGATGGACCACATGCAAGAGTTCTGAAAGAGGTAACCGAGGAGATTGTGGAGGCATGAGTAATGATATTTCAAGAATCAATAGATTCTGGCATGGTTCCAGAGGACCAGAAAATTGTAAATGTCTCTCTACTCTTTAAGAAAGGAGGGAGGCAGAAGAAAGAAAATTATAGGCCAGTTAGCCTGACTTCTGTGGATGGGAAGGTGCTGGATTCAATTGTTAGGATGTGGTTTTGGTGCACTTGGAGACACATGAAAAAATCGACCATAGTCAGCATGGTTTCCTTACATCAGTTGGAATTCTTTGAAGAAGTAACAAGCAGGATAGTCAGAGGAGAATTGGTGGATGATGTGTACTTGTATTTTTAGACCTTTGACAAGCTGCTGCACATGAAGCTGTTAAACAAGATAAGAACCCATGGTATTACAAGAAAGACACTTGCATGGATAGAGCATTGGCTGATTGGCAGGAGGAAAAAAGTGGGAATAAAGGGGGTCTTTTCAGATTGGCTGCCAGTAGCTACTGGTGTTCCAATGGGAGTCTGTGTTGAGAGTGTTTCTTTTAATGTTGTATGTCGATGATTTTGATGATAGATTTGATGGCTTTGTGGCCAAGTTTGCAGATTGGTGGAGGGGCAGGTACTGTTGAGGAAGCATAGAGGGCTTTCAACATTTGATAGATTTTAATGAGGTCCCCCTCATTCTTCTAAATTCCAGCGAGTATAGTATTACAGTGTCTCCCTCTCCCTCTGCCCCCTCTCTCTCTCTCTCTCTCTCTCTGTTTGTGCACGTATATATAGCTAGGTTGCCAAAGACTTTTGCACAGTACTGCAGTAATTTTATGTACAGCAAAAAAAAACAAATTTCTTGACATATGTGAGTGGTGATAAACCTGATCCTGACATGGGTCTCTATTGTCGGCTGAGAGTGGGAAGGGGGCAGGGAGAGGGGATCATGGCTGGAAAAAGGGGAAGGAGTGGGAATCACCAGAGAGACATTCCGTAATGATCAATAAACGAATTATTTGGAACCAAAGGAACTTGCCTCGTGTCTTGGGGCTTGGTGTGTCGGCATCTGAGCAATCTCCCACCCCTGGAAATCCTTCTCCGCTACCTTTCCCGCATCCCTTCCATGGTGCTCCACCCTCACCAATCCCAGCATCCTTTGCTTCCACTAGATTTACAAACTCACTCTCCACTCCATGTTGACAGATACAGTACTGTGCAAAATTCTTAGGCACCCTAGCTATATGCATGTGTCTAAGAATTTGGATGAGAATGTTGGTGAAATGATTAGCAACACACATAAAAGTTGCTGGTGAACGCAGCAAGCCAGGCAGCATCTCTAGGAAGAGGTGCAGTCGACGTTTCAGGCCGAGACCCTTCGTCAGGACTAACTGAAGGAAGAGTGAGTAAGGGATTTGAAAGTTGGAGGGGGAGGGGGAGATCCAAAATGATAGGAGAAGACAGGAGGGGGAGGGACGGAGCCAAGAGCTGGACAGGTGATTGGCAAAAGGGATACGAGAGGATCATGGGACAGGAGGTCCGGGAAGAAAGACAAGGAGGGTGGGGGGGGACCCAAAGGATGGGCAAGGAGTATATTCAGAGGGACAGAGGGAGAAAAAGGAGAGTTAGAGAAAGAATGTGTGTATAAAAATAAGTAACAGATGGGGTACGAGGGGGAGGTGGGGCATTAGCGGAAGTTAGAGAAGTCGATGTTCATGCCATCAGGTTGGAGGCTACCCAGACGGAATATAAGGTATATAAAAATAAGTAACAGATGGGGTACGAGGGGGATATAAAAATGTCCTTATATACCTTATATTCCATCTGGGTAGCCTCCAACCTGATGACATGAACATCGACTTCTCTAACTTCCGCTAATGCCCCACCTCCCCCTCGTACCTCATCTGTTACTTATTTTTATACACACATTCTTTCTCTAACTCTCCTTTTTCTCCCTCTGTCCCTCTGAATATACCCCTTGCCCATCCTCTGGGTCACCCCCCCTTGTCTTTCTTCCCGGACCTCCTGTCCCATGATCCTCTCGTATCCCCTTTTGCCAATCACCTGTCCAGCTCTTGGCTCCATCCCTCCCCCTCCTGTCTTTTCCTATCATTTTGGATCTCCCCCTCCCCCTCCAGCTTTCAAATCCCTTACTCACTCTTCCTTCAGTTAGTCCTGACGAAGGGTCTCGGCCTGAAACGTCGACTGCACCTCTTCCTAGAGATGCTGCCTGGCCTGCTGCGTTCACCAGCAACTTTTATGTGTGTTGCTTGAATTTCCAGCATCTGCAGAATTCCTGTTGTTTGGTGAAATGATTAGTAAGTTTGTGGATCACACCAAAATTGTAGTATAGTAGAGAAACTACTACAAGATCTATATCAAATGTGAAAGTGGTCAAAAGAATGCAGATGGAATTTAACTTAGACAAGTGTAAATCAATGCATTTAGAAAGTTAAATCAGGCCAGGACTTACACAGTGAATGGCAGGGCTCTGGGGATTGTTATAGAGCAGGTAGACTCAGGGATACAGGCACATAGTTCCCTGAAAGTGATGTCAGGTTAGTGCAGGAGATGTATAACATGCATGTCTCCATTGACTGGTGCAATGAGTACGTGCATTGGGATATCATACCACAGCTCTGCAAGATGTTGGTGAAAACATACTTGGAGCATTGTGTGCAGATCTGAGCACCAAGCTGGAGGAAGGATGCAATTAAACTAGGGAAGATGTAGAATTTACAGATTGAGTTTGTGTTAAAGAAGTCAAATGCAATGTTGGCATTTATTTCATGGGGAATAGAATATAAAAACAAAGAGATAATGCTGAGTCTTTATAAGAAACTGGTCAGGCCGCACTTGGAAAATTGTCAACAGTTTCGGGCCCCATATCTCAGAAAGGATGTGTTGTCATTGGAGAGAGTCCAGAGGAGGTTCATGAGGGAATTATGGAGTTAACACATGAGGAGAGTTTGACAGCTTTGGACCTGCTTTCACTGGAATTTAGAAGAATGCATGGGGATCTTATTGAAATCTACGAAATGTTGAAAGGATTAGATAGGGTGGATGTGGAGTGGATGTTTCCTCTAGTGGAGGTATCCCAAACTAGAGGGCACTGCCTCAAAATTCAGGTGTGACCTTTTAGAACAGAGGTAAGGAATTTTTTTTTTAGCCAGAGAGTAGTGAATCTGTGGAATGTTCTACCACTGACTGCAGTGGAGGCCAAGTTTGTCGGTATATTTAAGGCTAAAGTTGATAGTTTCCTGATCAGTCAGGGCATCAAGGGATATGGTGAGAAGGCAGGTGTATGGGATTGTGTGGGGTCTGGGATCAGCCATGATGGAATGGCGGAGGAGACTCGATGGACTAAATGGCCTAATTTTGCTCCTATGTCTTATGGTCTTCTGATCTGAGCGATTCGCTGGGATGTTACCAGGACCAGTCGGGTTTGAATTGAAGGGTTAGACTGACCTTAGAGTGGGTTAAAAATACAACACAACACCGTGGGCCAAAGGGCTGGGACTGTGCTGCAATATTGTATGCTCTACATTCCAGTAACTGCAAGGAGAGACTGAATAGACTGGAACTGTTTCCCATGGGACACAGGAGGTTGAAGGGTGACCTTATGGAAGTTCACAATGTCATGAGGGGCGCAGTTAAGGGTGACAGTCTTATCCTACTATAAGGAAATCTCAAAGTAGGGGATATGGTTGTAAGGTGAGAGATGAATGTGAGAGACACATGGGGGTTACATGGAATGAGCAGCCTGAGGAAGTGGTAGAGGTGCAAACTATTACAATATTTGAAAAAAACATATCGGCAAGTTTGTGGATAGGGAAGGTTTGAAGCAAGGGTTTCCATTCTGGGGTCCATGGACCCCTCAGTTAATGGTAAGGCTCCATGATATAAAAAAACGGTTGGGAACCCCTGGTCTGGAGGGATACAGGCCAAATGCAAGCACACGGGACTAGCCCTGGTGTTAAATGAACTGGCATTGTCAGGTTGGGTAAAGAGACCTGTCCCCTTGCTATGACACTATGATGATATTCCCCACCAGAAAACTTTCTCAGGTGTTATAGACCAGCATGCAACTGCTGCACTATCACAAATCTTGCTCTTCTGAAATGATATTAATGTTGGTCTTGTCTGCCCTTTCAGGAGAATGTTAAGAATCCCAGGTTGGTTTTAGAATGAATTCTCACCAATATTAATTCCTCATCATATGTAGCATGGAATATATATCTGGGAAGCTACTCGGCCATGGGAGGTTCCAAGCCCGGCTGCGAAAAGAGGAGGGTTGGACATGGGGCTAGCAACCCCATCCCATAAAAACCCAGCGCTACAGAAACACCAGCAAAAGCTCCAAAGACTTCACTCTGGGAGGGGGGTGGGGGGGGGTGGTGTTATCTTCAAAGATGGGTGTGTAGCCATCTGGAGACAACTTGAGAAACTGGCCCAGGACAGAGGACTCTGGCAAGCTGCTGTCGACAGGCTATGCCCCAGTAGGAGTGGAATGCTTATCCTAAACCATCATAAGGTCATTACAGTTTTTGGGGACTTTGCTACGCACAAACCGAGTACTGTGTGTTTTGTCCATTCAAAAAGCATTTCACTAGCTGTCAAGTGGTTTGAGATAATCTCAGCCTATGAACATGAAAGTCTTTTCCTTCAGATATATATAGAGTTCCTTATTTAACTTGGATCTGTATCCATCTAACTGCGGAGGAGGGTCAGGGTGAGGTATATTAGGATTTGGGGACAGAATTCAGCAAAAGGCTCCAAGAATAGAAAACTGGTGATCAGTAAGATTCTTGATGCAGTATCAGCTGGTAAATGGATAAATGCTGTCCCAAATGATTCCTTCCCCTTTGCCATTCAGATCATGAACTGCCTTGCAATTTCAGTCCAAGGGGTATCAAGACTATTAAAGGTGAAGAGGCTGACTGGAATTCTGTTCGTATGGGGTTGCACGTTGCAGCACAAATTGCATCCCTGTGGCCAACATAAAGTCCATGGCAGACAGGAGAAGCAGTGAAGAGCAGAGCAGAAAACTAATATGTGCATGAAGACATGAAGAGAAGCCTATGAACCAGAGAGCAGTTAGCTGG